>NC_041382.1:611364194-611370536 GCF_002162155.2 Triticum dicoccoides | reverse complement strand
GAGGCAGCATCGATCGGCTTCAGTTGGCAGCAGTAGCGAAGGAATCGCTCGATTGGGTTCAGTTAACAGCCATCGATCGATCGCTCGGGTTCAGTAACGCGTAGCCTGCAGTGCAATCACTTGGGTTCAGTTAGAGCCCAACGCCTTGCTCAAGTTCAGTTAGAGCCAACGCCTCGCACACACGCGTGAACGTGTACGAGAAAAATGTGCGTCGCTCGGCCCCCGACCTCCCACCTTAACCGGGAACTCGCCGAAATTTTCCTCGCCCTCGCTTCTACCACGGTTTTTTCCGTCATGGACGGCCCAAAGAATGTCATGCAGCTGCGTCTCCGGCCCGCCCAGGACGAAAAGCCCATTTTCTGTCATGATTTTTTGTCATAGAAGTAGGAGCCCACGACATCTATGATGATACCGGGTTTTGTCACAATTATCGTCATAGAAGTGTCATATGTATGACAGAAAAAGATTTCGTTCGGCCCAAAATGTCACGGATGTGTCTTTTTTTGTAGTGATAGCCCATTGATTAGCCTCGTTGATGTGAGACTTTCTCCTTTTTTTTCTCTTCTCCACATAACCCCCATCATATTCTATTCCACCCATAGTGTTATATCCATGGATCGCACTCATATATTGCGCGAAAGTTTATAGGTTTGAGATTACTAAAGTATGAAACAATTGCTTGGCTTGTCATCGGGGTTGTGCATGATGAGAGCATTCTTGTGTGACGAAAATGGAGCATGACTAAGCTATATGATTTTGTAGGGATGAACTTTCTTTGGCCATGTTATTTTGAGAAGACATAATTGCTTAGTTAGTATGCTTGAAGTATTATTATTTTTATGTCAATATGAACTTTTATCTTGAATCTTTCAGATCTGAATATTCATACCACAATTAAGAAGAATTACATTAAAATTATGCCAAGTAGCACTCCGCATCAAAAATCCTGTTTTTATCATTTACCAACTCGAGGACGAGCAGGAATTAAGCTTGGGGATGCTTGATATGTCTCCAACGTATCTATAATTTTTGATTGCTCCATGCTATATTATCTACTGTTTTGGACATTATTGGGTGTCGTGGTTCTAAGTCTGACAGTAGAGTGGGGGGTAGGTACGGAGAGGCAAGGTCCTAGCTATGGAGAGGTTGTAAACACAAGAGATGTACGAGTTCAGGCCCTTCTCGAAGGAAGTAAAAGCCCTACGTCTCGGAGCCCGGAGGCGGTCGAGTGGATTATGTGTATAGGAGTTACAGGATGCCGAACCCTTCTGCCTGTGGAGGGGGGTGGCTTATATAGAGTGCGCCAGGACCCCGGCCAGCCCACGTAATGAAGGGTTTAAGGTGTATTTAGTCCGGGGCGTTACTGGTAACGTCCCACATAAAGTGTCTTAACTATCATAAAGTCTACTTAACTACAGGCCGTTGCAGTGCAGAGTGCCTTTTGACCTCCTGACAGTCGAGTGAGTCTTCGTGGTCGAGTCCTTCAAGGTAGTCGAGTGAGTCCCTCGTTGGTCGACTGGAAGGTGACCTCTTCTAAGGGTGTCCTTGGGCAGGGTACTTAGATCAGGTCTGTGACCCTACCCTAGGTACATGACCCCATCATTAGCCCCCGAATGGATTGAGGCTTTGAGTGACGGAGGAGTTGATGCTGTTTCCGATTAACCTTTGCACACTGGTCGTGCGTTGTTCTGAACCAGAGAATCTCTTCGTTGATAGTGAGCAACTTGTCTTCAGTCGACTCGATCCATTCTTTTCTTTCGTCGAGTGATCTTTCGGGCTTCGTCGATTTCCGAGCGATGGATCGCAGGAAATCCCGCGCCTGACAGACCGATCTGCCGTTCGCGGATTCCGCGGGATGCGAAATTTGGGGAAACGTGCGAAGCGGAGCGGACCGCGGCGTTCGGATGGGACGGGACATAGACGCCTCGATCCCCGCGCCGCTTTCTTCGCCACGTATCTCGCCCGCGTAACAGTTCCAGGATATGATTAGATCGACCGGGCCCACCTGTCATCCACTCGGAAGGGATCTTATAAATGCGCCCGGCGAGGGTTTTTTGAACAGTGCCTCAGCATTCTCTCTCTGCCCCCTTCGTCTCCGCCCAACGTGCTCGCTCTCGCCTCCGCACCACTTCTCCTCACGCGCCCCGCCGGTAGCCATGGTCAAGGAGAAGACGGCGGCGCTGGAGCGCGCGAAGAAGGCGTCAGCGATGGAGAAGGCGAAGGGGAGATCCACCAGCCGCGGTGGGTCTTCGTCTAGATCTCGCCTGCCGAAAGGCTGGGTCTAGGGAGACTGGATCCAGTCGACCATCACGGAGAAGGATCTCCTCGACATGGCCAACGAGGGCCTGATCCCTCATGGAGCTACGAGGCTTCCGGGGAAAGAGTGGCAGCCCCAGCCGGAAGAGGGTGAATGCGTGCTTCTGGCTACCCATGTTGACCGCAAATTCTCTCTGCCGCCGAGCATTTTCTTCCGTGGTTTCTTGAACTTTTTTGGAGCGCAACTCCACCACTTCACCCCGAATTCTATCGCCTACCTTGCCGCGTTTGTGTCCATGTGTGAGAGTTTTCTGGGCTGTCGACCGCATTGGGGCTTGTTCAAGCACATATTCACATGTCGCTCTCAAACCGTGAAGAAGGCGAGTCCAGGCGACGAAAGAACCCGAGTGGTCCAAATGTGTGGAGGTCTGGGGATCCAGGTGAGGAACAAGAGCACCTTCCCTGCCATGACATTTCCCGAGTCAGTCAGAGGCTGGCAGTCGACCTGGTTCTACTGCCAGGACGAGTCGACGCCGGGGCAGTCGAGTGGACTCCCTCAATTTACCATGGACCGAGTGAACAAGCCCTCCTCTCTGAAGTTGATTCCGGAGGAGAAAGCTGACGTGAAGATGCTGATGGAGCGCGTAGTTCAGTTGGTTCGGGAGGGAGTGACGGGCATGGATCTCCTGGAAGTTTTCCTTAGGCGCCGAATCCAGCCTCTTCAGTTCCGGAGCCATTGCATGTGGTTGTACTGTGGGATTGAGGATGTGACTCGGGTCAATCCAGAAACAGTCGACGATGCCACTCTGGAAAGGTGGATGGCCGCTGTTACTGGGAACAAGGACAACCCTCGCGGGGCCAGAAGGATTCCCCCACTCGACTACCACAGTGACCCAAACAAGGTATGTCTGCTCCACTTCCCATTGGATTCTTGTCATATTTATTTCTGTTTTCTCTGCCGATCGGTCGACTGATCTTTGTCTTGTTGTTTATCAGGCCCTCACCGAACTGTACTCGATGCCCAACGGAGCGCAGGCTCCGACTGAGGAGGGAGAAGCGAGCGGGGGCGAGAGCCAGGAGGAGGAGTGGGACTCGGACGCCGCTGAGGCCGATGATGATGACGATGACGATGACGATGATGACGATGAGGACGAGGAAGAGGAGGAGGAGGAGGAGGTCGCACCACCGCGCTCGGAAAGGCGGTCGAAACTTGTCCATGACCCTGCGACCGAACGCGGCGAGGGGGTTGCGACTGTTACACAGTCGACTAAGCGCCCTCGGACCACCTCTCCGGCGCCGACTAAAAAGGCATCGAAGCAGCCCAGGGCGGCCCTGTCGAAGCCGACCAAGCACCTGCCGAAGATGAAGGTGTCCATCCCCACCATATCAGGGTAATCATGTTGCTTAAGTCTTCTTGTTCTGTGTGAACTTTGTCTCTGGTTGGCGCTGGAGTTAGTCGACTGATTCTTTGGAGTTGTAGTGCTGCTACTTCTGAGACCTCAGCCCGGGCTGATGACCATGAGATGGAGGACGCAGCAACCTCAAGACCAGGTACTATACTCTTAACGCCATTTTTAGTCGACCGACTCATGATCTCTAATTCTGATTCTTTTCTGTAGCTCCATCCAATGTTGTAATCACTCTCCCTGATGATGATGAAGACGAGGAACCGCTGAAGTACAGAAGGAGTAGGAAAGCGTCTGCCAGCAGGGTGACCCAGGATGTGACGGTGCCTGAGGCTCTGGTCGCGGAGGAGGAGAACACCACTCGACACACCATGTCCTTCGCAGATCCACTGACGAGTGCTCCGCAGCCCTCCCTCTTCACGACGCACCACGTCCCAGAGGACCAAGCTGGCGCAGCGAAGGAGGCAATACGCCAGGCAGGGATCATGATGGAGCAGTTGAAGACCATCCGGGATGCGAGCCAGGCAGCTTACGACGCCAGTTCCGCCCTCCAACGCAATGTTCAGGTCAGTCGACCACCATTTGTTCTGTTAGGATATGCTACCAAAAACTTTTCCTTTCCAGAATTTATACTAGTCACCCACTGGGTGTGTCGATTAAACTCCGTGTTAGCGGGGGCACGCTGAGTGCACCCGCTGGGTGTAGTTCCCAAGGCTAAGGTCGACTGCTGGCAGTCGGCCTTAGGCTTTATAATTTTAGTCTTTCCGTCATTCGACTATGGCGACTGGATTTCGCAAACTGGTCGACTGGTCGACTCTGTCTTCAATAGGATTAGTGGGGGCACGCTGAGTGCACCCACTGGGTGTAGTCCCCAAGACTAAGGTCAACTGCTGGCAGTCGGCCTTAGGCTTTATAATTTCAGTCTTTCCGTCATTCAACTACGTCGAATGAATTTCGCAAACTGGTCGACTGGTCGACTCTGTCTTCAATAGGATTAGTGGGGGCACGCTGAGTGCACCCACTGGGTGTAGTCCCCGAGACTACGGTCGAATGCTTGTATTCGGCTGTAGTCTTAGAAACGCGTGATTTTTCCTTTTTCACTCGAAAGTGAATTGTATTTGACATTTTAGTCGATTGGTTCTTCGCAGAACTCCTGTGATCTTGTGGCTCGCTACTCTGAGCTGGAAAACAAGCACGTTCAGCTCGAGCTGAATTTGAAGCTGGTTCAGGAGAAACTGACGAAGGCAAAGGAGGAGACCGAAGGTATGTTTGGTGAGACCTTGACGACTGCTTTTTCCCTTCATTTGTTTCAAAATCTGATCTTGCTGTAACTTGCAGGTAAGGTGAGGGAGGCCCAACGGAAGAAGCACCTTGAACTAGCTGAGAAGACCAAGCTTGTTGACGAGAAGTTAGCTTCAGTCGCCAAGCTTGAGCAAGAAAATGCCAATCTGAAAGCTGCTCTTGGGAAGAAAAAAGATCTGGAGGCCTTCCTGAATGGTCTTGCCAAGAAGTTGTTTCTTACGCTTGAAGGTAAATTTCTATGCTCGGCGATCATTTCCAACCGTGGTTTTTCCATTCGACCATCGCCTTGACTCGGTGATCGTCCTTGCAGAATTTTGTCAAAACTTTGAAGAAGAAACTAGCCGGCTGGAACCAAACCTTGACCCCGTCAATTCTCCGATGGACGACAAAGTTGCCATGAATGTTTTCCGACTGGAGTCCCGTGTTGCAGCTGTCGTGGACTATCTTGCAAGGCTGAAGGTCGCCACATCTCGCATCGACTCGACGCTCTGGCCCGGGGAGACACTTCAGAACGACCTCGACTCGCTGATGGCTCGCTTGAACACGATCCCTGGTCGAGTGCAGGAGTGGAAAAAGTCCTCGGCTCGGTGCGGTGCGGATGTTGCTCTATGTCTGGCCCGAGTCCACTGCAAAGATGCGCGAGAAGACAAGCTGGCGGCCCTCCGGGTGGCCAACACCAAGAAACACGACTTCAGGTCCTTTATGGAAACTTTCCTTGCGGCTGCCACTCGGATCGCAGATGGAATTGATCTTGATGAGTTTGTTGCACCTTCCAGCCCTCCACAGGAGGGGTAAAAAACTTCCTCTAAGCTCGACGCTTTAAATTTGCCTCGGTATGCCGAGTGGAGTTGTAACCGATAAACCTTAACGGGCTTAGCGCCTGAGCACTTTCGGTTCCTTTAGGTATCGATCCGAACTTGAATTTGGTGTTTGAATATGATTGCTTTTGGCTCGAAATGTCTTTTGCAGGTTCAAAGCAGGGCGCTTACTGCAATCGACTTATTCCTTAGTCCACTTAGGTGAGCGCTGGGCTGCAGCTAAGCCTCCCGAGTGAGAAGTTTGCTTTTCACTCGGTAGGATTTCTATATCTTAGGCGAGCACTGGGCTGCAGCTAAGCCCCCGAGTGAGAGGTTTGCTCTTCACTCGGTAGGATTTTTGATAACTTAGGCGAGTACTTGGACTGCAGCTAAGCCCCCGAGTGAGAGGTTTGCTCTTCACTCGGTAGGATTTCTGATAACTTAGGCGAGCATTGGGCTGCAGCTAAGCCTCCGAGTGGAAGTCTGGCTTACCACTCGGTAGGATTTTGATAACTTAGGCGAGCGCTGGGCTGCAGCTAAGCCCTCGAGTGAGAGGTTTGCTCTTCACTCGGTAGGATTTC
>NC_041382.1:611231291-611363632 GCF_002162155.2 Triticum dicoccoides | reverse complement strand
AGCATTGGGCTGCAGCTAAGCCTCCGAGTGGAAGTCTGGCTTACCACTCGGTAGGATTTTGATAACTTAGGCGAGCGCTGGGCTGCAGCTAAGCCCCCGAGTGAAAGTCTGGCTTACCACTCGGTAGGATTTTATTTAATCTTAGGCGAAACGGATTCGCAGCTAAGCCTCCGAGTGGGAGTCTGGCTCACCACTCGGTAGGATTTCTGATAACTTAGGCGAGTACTTGGACTGCAGCTAAGCCCCCGAGTGGAAGTCTGGCTTACCACTCGGTAGGATTTTATTTAATCTTAGGCGAAACGGATTCGCAGCTAAGCCTCCGAGTGGGAGTCTGGCTCACCACCCGGAGGATTTTTACAAACTTAGGCGAAATGGATTCGCGGCTAAGTCACCCACTGAGGGGAAATTTTATTGGACAAAATAAAAAGTGACAAAAATTATGGAGGAACTATGACACTATTATTTTGAGGTCCGAGAACTACAAAAGTACTTTATTGCAACTCATCCGAGTGATAAAGCTTAAGTGTAAAATGGGCGGAGTAGTTCCGCGTTCCAAGCTCGAGGCTCGTCGATATTATGTTCGACGTTGTAAAGATGGTACGCCCCGTTGTGGAGAACTTTGGTGACGATGAAGGGTCCTTCCCAAGAAGGAGCAAGCTTGTGTTGTTTCTTCTGATCCACTCGGAGAACTAAATCTCCTTCCTGGAAGGCTCGACCCCTCACATTTCTGGCGTGGAAACGACGCAAATCTTGTTGGTAGATGGTCGACCGGATCAGAGCCATCTCCCTTTCTTCCTCTAAAAGGTTGACTGCGTCCTGCCGTGCTTGTTCAGCTTCTACTTCGTTGTAGATTTCAACTCGAGGAGCATTGTGGAGAAGATCACTCGGCAAGACTGCTTCAGCTCCATAGACCAAGAAGAATGGAGTTCTTCCGGTCGACCGATTAGGTGTGGTCCGCAGTCCCCAAAGCGCTGAGGGAAGTTCGTCGACCCAAGCTCCAGCTGCATGCTTGAGATCACGCATCAGTCGGGGTTTCAATCCCTTGAGAATCAGGCCATTGGCTCGCTCTGCTTGTCCATTCGACTGTGGATGAAGCGTAGTCGACTCGTGTGCCTTGAGAGTTACAGAAATCTCTGAATTCCTCCGAGTCAAAGTTCGACCCATTATCCGTAATGATGCTGTGCGGGACTCCATATCTGAATATTAGTTCCCTGATGAAGCTAACAGCAGCACCGGCGTCAAGGTTCTTGATTGGTTTAGCCTCAATCCACTTGGTGAATTTGTCGACTGCCACCAGTACATGCGTGAAGCCACTTCGCCCTGTTCTCAAAGGACCGACCATGTCCAACCCCCATACTGCGAAAGGCCAGACGAGTGGGATGGTCTTCAGAGCCGATGCAGGCTTGTGCGACATATTCGAGTAGAACTGACATCCCTCGCACTTATCCACTATTTCCTTTGCCATCTCATTCGCCTTTGGCCAGTAAAATCCGGCTCGGTATGCTTTGGCCACGATGGTCCGAGAGGACGCATGATGACCACAGGTTCCCGGGTGGATGTCATTGAGGATGATTCGACCTTCTTCTGGTGTTATGCACTTCTGACCAACTCCAGTCGCGCTTTCTCTGTATAATTGTCCTTTGATTACAGTAAAGGCCTTAGATTGACGGACGATCTGTCGAGCCTCTTCCTCATCCTCCGGGAGCTCTTTTCTCAGGATATACGCGATATATGGAACTGTCCAGTCGGGAATGACCACCAAGACCTCCATGACCAAGTCGACCACTGCTAGGACTTCAACCTCAGTCAGATCTGTGGCACTCTTGGGCTGTGGAACTTCTTCGGTGAAAGGATCTTCTTTGACTGACGGAGTGTGTATATGCTCCAAGAACACACCACTCAGAATGGCTTCTCTCTTGGAACCTATCTTTGCTAGATCATCAGCTGCTTGATTTTTCAGTC
This sequence comes from Triticum dicoccoides, assembly GCF_002162155.2. Taxonomy (NCBI): domain Eukaryota; kingdom Viridiplantae; phylum Streptophyta; class Magnoliopsida; order Poales; family Poaceae; genus Triticum; species Triticum dicoccoides. The sequence continues at coordinate 611,361,670 of NC_041382.1, read as the reverse complement.
GGGGTATATGATGGAGCTCCAACCCCTCGAACTTCTTTTCTAGCTTCCTCACTACACTGCAGTATCCAGTCATGGCTGGGCTTCTCACGTCCCACTCCTTCATCACTTGGTTGACCACTAAATCCGAGTCGCCATAGACCATCAGGCGACGGACACCGAGTGAAATGGCCATGCGCAATCCGTATAAGAGGGCCTCATATTCTGCCTCATTGTTGGAGGAATCAAAGTGAATCTGGAGCACATATCTGAGCTTATCTCCTCTGGGGGAAACCAGGACAACCCCAGCACCGGAACCATTCAACATCTTAGAGCCATCAAAGAACATGGTCCAATGCTCCGAGTGAACTTCAGTCAGCTGTTGCTGTTCAATCCACTCGGCGAGGAAATCTGCTATTGCCTGGGACTTAATGGCCTTCTTTGCTTCAAATTTGATATCAAGGGGAAGAAGTTCAATCGCCCATTTAGCCACTCGACCAGTTGCATCTCTGTTGTGCAAAATCTCTGATAGTGGAGCGTCGCTGACGACTGTGATGGAATGATCAGAGAAATAATGAGCAACCTTCTTTGTGGTCATGTATATTCCATACACGAGCTTCTGATAATGAGGATATCTCTGCTTGGATGGAGTCAAGACTTCAGACAAATAATACACTAGGCGCTGAACTTTGAGAGCTTTTCCTTCTTCTTCCCGCTCGACCGTAAGCACAGTACTGACGACTTGTCCTGTGGCTGCGATATAAAGCAACAGAGGCTCTTTGCTGATTGGAGCAGCAAGCACCGGCTGGGTGGAGAGCAGAGCTTTTAGCTCGGCAAACGCTGCATCAGCTTCTGGAGTCCACTCGAACTTGTCTGCCTTCTTCATCAGTCGGTAAAGAGGCAATGCCTTTTCACCGAGTCGTGAGATGAATCGACTTAATGCGGCCAAGCATCCAGTAAGCTTCAGGACATCGTGCACTCGCACAGGGCGTTTCATTCGGAGAATAGTGCCGATCTTCTCTGGATTAGCGTTGATTCCTCGCTCGGAAACGAGAAAACCGAGTAACTTGCCACCAGGAACTCCGAATGTGCACTTTGATGGATTAAGCTTGATATCATACCTTCTGAGGTTGGCAAATGTTTCGGCGAGGTCAACGAGCAGGTCGGAACCTTTTCGTGACTTGACGACGATATCATCCATATACGCTTCCACATTCCGACTGATTTGAGTGAGTAGACACTTCTAAATCATTCGCATAAATGTGGCTCCGGCATTCTTGAGGCCGAATGGCATGGTGATATAGCAGAAGCACCCGAATGGAGTGATGAAAGCTGTTTTTACCTCGTCGGGTCCGTACAGACGGATCTGGTGGTACCCGGAGTAGGCGTCTAGAAAAGACAATCTCTCACATCCCGCGGTCGAGTCAACAATTTGATCTATGCGAGGGAGAGGAAAATGATCTTTCGGGCAGGCCTGATTGATGTGCTTGAAATCAATGCACATTCGGAGTGATTTGTCCTTCTTAGGAACCATGACGACATTAGCGAGCCACTCGGAGTGGTATATCTCTCGGATAAATCCTGCCGCCAACAGTCGAGCCACTTCCTCACCAATGGCCTTTCTCTTCTGGACGGCGGACCGCCGAAGATGCTCTTTGACTGGTTTTGCAGATGAGTCGACTCTTAGGCGATGCTCGGCCAGTCCCCTGGGAACACCTGGCATGTCAGCGGGCTTCCATGCAAAAATGTCCCAGTTCTCAAGGAGGAACTGGATGAGCGCTTCTTCCTATTTCGGGTCGAGTGTTGTGGAGATGTGAGTCGGAGCTGCATCGGGGTCGGTCGAGTGAATGTGAACAGGCTTCGTCTGGCCGGACGACTGAAATGCAGATTCTGTGGCGGGTTTCTTGGATCGCAGCAAGTCACTCGGATCTGCGTTTTGCTTGTATTCTTCGAAGTCGACCGCTGTCACCTAGGAATCAGCAATCTTTGAGCCCTTCTGAAAGCACTCTTCTGCCTTTTTCCGATCACCGGTGACAGTGATCACTCCTTTGGGGCCGGGCATCTTCAATTTGAGGTACACGTAACATGGTCGAGCCATGATCCGTGCATAAGCTGGTCTCCCCAAAATGGCATGATATGCACTCTGAAAATCCACTACCTCAAATGTCAACTTCTCTTTGCGAAAATGTTTCGAATCACCAAACACCACGTCCAGAGCTATTTGGCCAAGTGACTCGGCTTTCTTCCCTGGTATAACTCCATGAAAGCTCATGTTACTGGTGCTCAGTCGGGACATCGGAATGCCCATTCCTTTCAGTGTGTCCGCATACAACAAATTCAGCCCACTACCACCGTCCATCAGCACTTTTGTCAGTCGAGTGCCTTCGACAACTGGATCGACCACCAAAGCTTGCCTCCCAGGGGTGGCAATATGAGTCGGGTGATCAGATTGGTCGAATGTGATGGGTGTTTGGGACCATCTCGGATAATTTGCTTTTGCTGGGGCAACCATGTTCACCTCACGGTTAATAACTTTCAATCGACTCTTGCTTTCCACATCTGCAAAGATCATCAGAGTGGAGTTGATATGCGGATATCCTTCCTCACTGTCCTCCTTGTCTTCGGCCTTGTCCGACTCCTTCTCCTTGTCTTTAGACTGTTTTCCCTGAAACTGCTGGATCAGGAGTCGACATTGGCGAGTGGTATGCTTCGGGTAGATGATATTCCCCTCTTCGTCTTTCTTCGTGTGGATGTGACACGGCATATCCATCACGTCGTTCCCTTCTTTATCCTTTACCTTCTTAGGGTTCCAGGATCCTTTTGGTTTCCCTTTAAACTTTCCTTGAGTCACGGCCAGAGCCTCTCCAGGAGCTGCCGGTTCAGCCTTCCGCTTCTGTTTCCGACTGGTGTTTCGCTTTTCCGACTGACTCGGCTTGTGCTTGCCGCTTCAGAGTCGGTCTTCTTCTTCGCCGTTGGCGTACTTGGTAGCAATCTCCATCATCCGACTCAAGGTCATGTCACCGGTTCGACCAAATTTCAAACTCAATTCTCTGTTCTTGACACCATCCTTAAAGGCGCGGACTGCCTGATGATCAGACACATTCTCCACAGTATGGTGCAAAGTGATCCATCTCTGAATATACTCTCTGAGAGTCTCATTGGTCTTCTGCACGCAGACTTGCAGCTCCGTCAATCCAGCCGGTCGCTTGTAAGTTCCTTCAAACGTTCTGATGAACACTCGGGACAGATCTTCCCAAGTGTAAATGCTGCTGGGAGGTAATTGAGTCAACCATGCCCTGGCAGATCCTTCCAGCATGAGGGGCAAATGCTTCATGGCCACCTCGTCGTTCCCACCACCAATCTGAACCGCCACTCGGTAGTCCTCAAGCCAAGTTTCAGGCTTAGACTCACCAGTGAACTTGCTGACTCTGTTGCCAACCTGAAATTGGGAGGGATAACTGCGGCTCTGATAGCTCTGCTGAAACATTCAGGACCAGAAACATGCACTCGACTGCTTGTGGGTGCATCTCTGTCGAGTCCACCTCGATGGGCTCTGTTCCGGTCGACCAAACCTTGCACGATAATGGATCGCGCGTCGAAGCCTGGTTCTCGGGGGTCGACTGGAACTCTTCGCCCCGCACTGAGCTGACGCCTGTCATCTTGCTGCCGAGGAGCGTAAGACCCACCCCTCGGAGGGGAATTGGGCACTCGACGCCTATCATCTCGGTTGAGTCGGTCTCCATATTGGTCTCGCTGATTCTCGCGCCCTTCACGCCGCGGAGGCAATCTGGGGTTGTGAGCCGACTGAACCGTATTCGCAGCGACGGATCGACTGTGAATTCTGTTGCGCGACTGCGACACGGCAGAATTCTGATCTCCTGCCGCCCGGAGCAGATCCCTAATCTGCATCAAGCCTCTGCCAGCTTCCGACTGAGAGGGCTGGATGGACTCTGCTATATGGGTCGCAGCTGCTAAATTCTGGATTGGGGTTCCATATACCTGAGTCGGCGGGAAGAGTTGACGTCGACTGGTGTCGGGAACTCGTTGCCGCGCGCGCTCGTCGAGTGCTCGCTGAAGATTCTCCAGTCGAGTGCGTTCGGCCAAATTGGCCAAACGTGCCTCCTCCAAGGCGCGAGCCTCGGGGGTTTCTCCTGCGATGGGGGTACGCAGGGCATCCACGTTCCTGCGGCGAAGTTCCTCTCTTTGCAGAGAGTCGAGTGGCTCGGGCTGGTACTCTTCGTGGTCTCGTGCGGGGTCGCCTCCGTCGCCTGCTCCACCATCACGGGCGAAGCCAGGGGGACTGCGGGGCCCGTCGACCATCAGGATTTCCGCCGCTGGATCACTGCTATCGCACTTGGATGCAGTCTCTACGAAGCCAGTCGACAGATCAAACAGGCCGTAGAGAGATTCGTCGGGCTCGATTGCCGCAACTTGGGTGGTGGCCGTCTGGCGAGCCACCGCGTGCCTTACCCACCGCTGAAGCCTCGACCGGCCCGAGCGCTTGCACTGGCGGGAGACCGGGAGGGTGGCCAATGGGGAAGTCGACCGATACGGGGTCGACGGTTGCCGCAGCAGAATGCCACGGACACATGCGCGAAAATGCGTCGCACCGCGGACGGGGAGCGCATCGACGTCGAGTGGAGCCTCCTGGAGCCAGGTGGAGTCGTCGGCGACGAAGGTGAGAGCACCGAGACGGATCTCTCGACCCTCAACCAAAACTCCAGCAGTCACCATGATGAAAGTACTCGGAAGAACTGCAACCTTTCCACCAAATCGCTAAAACACCTGCCCCAAGGTGGACGCCAACTGTCGTGGTTCTAAGTCTGACAGTAGAGTGGGGGTAGGTACGGAGAGGCAAGGTCCTAGCTATGGAGAGGTTGTAAACACAAGAGATGTACGAGTTCAGGCCCTTCTCGGAGGAAGTAAAAGCCCTACGTCTCGGAGCCCGGAGGCGGTCGAGTGGATTATGTGTATAGGAGTTACAGGATGCCAAACCCTTCTGCCTGTGGAGGGGGGTGGCTTATATAGAGTGCGCCAGGACCCCAGCCAGCAAACGTAATGAAGGGTTTAAGGTGTATTTAGTCCAGGGCGTTACTGGTAACGTCCCACATAAAGTGTCTTAACTATCATAAAGTCTACTTAACTACAGGTCGTTGCAGTGCAGAGTGCCTTTTGACCTCCTGATAATCGAGTGAGTCTTCGTGGTCGAGTCCTTCAAGGTAGTTGAGTGAGTCCCTCGTTGGTCGACTGGAAGGTGACCTCTTCTAAGGGTGTCCTTGGGCAGGGTACTTAGATCAGGTCTGTGACCCTACCCTAGGTACATGACCCCATCATTGGGCTTTATTATCCACTTTTATATTATTTTTGGGACTAACCTATTTACCCGAGGCCTAGCCCAGAATTGCTGTTTTTTGCCTATTTTAGGGTTTCGAAGAAAAGGAATATCAAACGGAGTCCAAATGGAATGAAACCTTCGGGAACGTGATTTTCTCACCGAACATGATCCAGGAGACTTGGAACCTACATCAAGAAACAAAGGAGGAGGCCACGAGGTAGGGGGCGCGCCTCCCCCCCCCCCCAGGCGCGCCCTCCACCCTCGTGGGCCCCCTGTTGCTCCACCGACATACTCCTTCATCCTATATATACCTACGTACCCCCAAACGATCAGAGAAGGAGCTAAAACCCTAATTCCACCGCCGTAACTTTCAGTATCCACGAGATCCATCTTGGGGCCTGTTCCGGAGCTCCGCCAAAGGGGGCATCCATCACGGAGGGCTTCTACATCAACACCATAGCCCCTCCGATGAAGTGTGAGTAGTTTACCTCAGACCTTCGGGTCCACAGTTATTAGCTAGATGGCTTCTTCTCTCTTTTTGGATCTCAATACAATGTTCTCCCCCTCTCTTGTGGAGATCTATTTGATGTAATCTTCTTTTTGCGGTGTGTTTGTTGAGACCGATGAATTGTGGGTTTATGATCAAGATTATCTATGAACAATATTTGAATCTTCTCTGAATTCTTTTATGTATGATTGGTTATTTTTGCAAGTCTCTTCAAATTATCAGTTAGGTTTGGCCTACTAAATTGATCTTTCTTGCAATGGGAGAAGTGCTTAGCTTTGGGTTCAATCTTGTTGTGTCCTTTCCTAGTGACAGTAGGGGCAGCAAGGCACGTATTGTATTGTTTCCATCGAGGATAACAAGATGGTGTTTTTATCATATTGCATGAATTTATCCCTCTACATCATGTCATCTTGCTTAAGGCGTTACTCTATTTTCATGAACTTAATACTCTAGATGCATGCTGGATAGCGGTCAATGAGTGGAGTAATAGTAGTAGATGCACGGTCTACTTGTCTCGGACGTGATTCCTATATACATGATCATACCTAGATATTCTCATAACTATGCTTAATTCCGTCAATTGCTCAACAGTAATTCGTTCACCCACCGTAAAATACTTATGCTCTTGAGAGAAGCCACTAGTGAAACCTATGGCCCCCGGGTCTATCTTCATCATATTAATCTTCAAATACTTAGTTATTTCCTTTGCTTTTTACTTTTCTTTTATTTTACTTTGCATCTTTATCACAAAAATACCAAAAATATTATCTTATCAGATCTCACTCTCGTAAGTGACCGTGAAGGGATTGACAACCCCTTATCGAGTTGGTTACGAGGAGTTATTTGCTTTGTGCAGGTACGAGGGACTCGCGCGTAGCCTCCTACTGGATTGATACCTTGGTTCTCAAAAACTGAGGGAAATACTTACGCTACTTTGCTGCATCATCCATTCCTCTTCAAGGAAATCCAACGCAGTGCTCAAGAGGTAGAAACTGGTGATGTAGGTTTCAGTGCATCCTCCTTGAGACGGGGTAGTGACCTGCGCTTTGGGTAACTCTTGGAGGGGCGCTCGAGTTCGTATTCCTCGGCCGCAAGGACTTCAGTCCATCTGTCTGCTAGCAAATCTTGATCAGCCTAAAGCTGTTGTTGCTTTTTCTTCAAACTATTTGCTGTGGCAATAAGCCGGCGCTTGAAGCCCTCTTGCTCGACGGGATCCTCAGGCACGATAAATTCTTCGTCGTCGAGGCTCACCTCGTCTTCGGGGAGAGGCATGTAATTGTCCTCCTTCGATTCTCTATCTGCTGCCCACTCTGGAGGGCTAGCTTGTTCACCCTCCCACTCTAAATCGTGCTGGAGGGGATTGTTGTCATCTTCGGCACTATCTGGAGTGTTATTGTCTCTTGTGCCGGTATCACTACTTTTGCTATGGCGGGACTTAGACCGGCACCGCTGACGTCGGTGCTTGGGTTGCTTCTTGGAGGGGTCATCCTCCACTGTCTCGTCACCATTGCCTTCTTTGGGGGTGTCCACCATGTATATATCATATGATGAGGTGGCGTCCAGCGCCCTGTGAGCGGTGGTTCCAGTTTATCTCCTGCATCGTCGTCCATACCGTCGATGTCTTCGGAGTCAAAGTCGAGCATGTCGATTAAATCGTCGATAGTGGCTACTAAGTGGGTGGTGGGTGGGGAGCGAATTGCTTTGTTGTCCGCATCCCATTCTAGCCGGACATAGTTCGGCCAAGGTTCTCCTGACAAGGAGAGAGACCTTAATGAATTTTTTTGACTATTGACCTTAATGAATTTAGCGCGTGGCTGAAAGGTGAGTGCTGAAAGATATCCGCGGAGATGAACTCCATGATCGGCGCCCAATCGGATTCGATAGGCATGGATGCAGGCGGCTCGGAGTCTGTGGTCAGAGATGAATCCAATGGTTCGGCAACACGGCTCTCGTAAGGGGTGAAGTCAGTATCCGGCTCTATCGCCACTAAGAGTGCGGCCTCCATGGCGGGGTCTATCCACCCATCCTCGAATGGCGCAATTTGCTCCGGATTGAAGGACGGAGTAGTTGCAGGTGTGATTTCCCAAACACTATCCGACGGCAGAGTTACGTCATGCTTGTTGTGATTGTGCGGTGCACCTGACATGGGCTCGAATCCATCGAAGATCAAGTCTTCACGGATGTCGGCAGTGTAGTTTAAGTTTCCGAACCTGACCTGATGGCCAGGGGCGTAGCTCTCGATCTGCTCCGGATGGCCAAGCGAGTTGGCCCGCAGTGCGAAGCCGCCGAATACGAAGATCTGTCCGGGGAGGAAAGCCTCACCCTGGACCGCATCATTACCGATGATCGAAGGAGCCATCAAGACTTATGGTGATGGCACAGTGGAACTCTCAATGAAAGCACCAATGCCGGTGTCAAAACCGGCGGATCTCGGGTAGGGGGTCCCGAACTGTGCGTCCAAGGCGGATGGTAACAGGAGGCGGGGGACACGATGTTTACCCAGGTTTGGGCCCTCTTGATGGAGGTAATACCCTACGTCCTGCTTGATTGATCTTGATAATATGAGTATTACACAAGTTTATCTACCACGAGATCGTAGAGGCTAAACCCTAGAAGCTAGCCTATGGTATGATTGTTTGTTGTCCTACGGACTAAACCCTCCTGTTTATATAGACACCGGAGGGGGCTAGGGTTACATAGAGTCGGTTACAAGGGAGGAGATCCACATATCCGTATTGCCAAGCTTGCTTCCACGCCAAGGAAAGTCCCATCTGGACACGGGACGAAGTCTTCAATCTTGTATCTTCATAGTCCAACAGTCCGGCCAAAGGATATAGCCCGGCTGTCCGGAGACCCCCTAATCCAGGACTCCCTCAGTGCCATTCAGAATAATTAACCATAATATTATCTAGGAGTTTAGTAGCTTCTCCTAAAGTGATTTGCATAAAAGTGCATCCCACGGCCGAATCTAAAAGATTTCTAGAAGCAAAATTCAATCCGGCATAAAAATTTTGTATAATCATCCAAAGATTCAAACCATGAGTAGGGCAATTACGGATCATTGATTTCATCGTTTCCCAAGATTGTGCAACATGCTCATGATCTAATTGTTTAAAGTTCATAATATCGTTCCTAAGAGAGATGATCTTAGTAGGAGGAAAATACTTAGAGATAAAAGCATCTTTGCACTTATTCCATGAATCAATACTATTTTTAGGCAAAGACGAAAACCAAGATTTAGCATGATCTCTAAGCAAAAACGGAAATAGCTTCAGTTTAACAATATCATTGTCCACATCTTTCTTCTTTTGCATATCACATAAATCAACAAAGTTATTTAGATGGGTAGCGGCATCTTCACTAGGATGGCCGGCGAATTGATCTTTCATGACAAGATTCAGCAAAGCAGCATTAATTTCACAAGATTTTGCATCGGTAAGAGGAGCAATCAGAGTGCTAATAAAATCATTGTTGTTGGTATTGGCAAAGTCACACAGTTTAGTATTATCTTCAGCCATTGTGACAAGCAAGCAATCCAACACACAGGCAAACAAGAAGCAAGCAAAAGGAGACTAACTAGAAAAGAAAAGGGGAACGGAAAAAGACGGCGAATAAAACAGCAAGGGTGAAGTGGGGCAGAGGAAAACGAGAGGCAAATGGCAAATAATGTAATGCGAGGGATAAGAGTTTGTGATGGGTACTTGTTATGTCTTGGCTTGTGCATAGACTCCCCGGCAACGGCACCATAAATCCTTCTTGCTACCTCTTGAGCACTCCATTGGTTTTCCCTTGAAGAGGAAAGGGTGATGCAGCAAAGTAGCGTAAGTATTTCCCTCAGTTTTTGAGAACCAAGGTATCAATCCAGTAGGAGGCCACACGCAAGTCCCTCGTACCTACACAAACAAATAAGAACCTCGCAACCAATGCGATAAAGGGGTTGTCATTCCCTTCACGATCACTTACGAGAGTGAGATCTGATAGATATGATAAGATAATATTTTTGGTATTTTTATAATAAAGAAAAAAGTAAAGATTGCAAAATAAACGGTGCAAGGAATAACTTGATAACGGGAGATTAATATGATGAGAATAGACCCGGGTGCCATAGGTTTCACTAGTGGCTTCTCTCAAGATAGCATAAGTATTATGGTGGGTGAATAAATTACTGTCGAGCAATTGATATAAAAGCGAATAATTATGAGAATATCTAGGCATGATCATGTATATAGGCATCACGTCTATCACAACTGGACCGACTCCTTCCTGCATCTACTACTATTACTCCACACATCGACCGCTATCCAGCATGCATCTAGAGTATTAAGTTCATAAGAACAGAGTAACGCATTAGGTAAGATGACATGATGTAGAGGGATAAACTCAAGCAATATGATATAAACCCCATCTTTTTATCCTTGATGGCAACAATATAATACATGTTGTTTCCCTTTCTGTCACTGGGATCGAGCACCGCAAGATTGAACCCAAAGCTAAGCACTTCTCCCATTGCAAGAAAGATCAATCTAGTAGGCCAAACCAAACTGATAATTCGAAGAGACTTGCAAAGATAACCAATCATGCATAAAAGATTCGGAGAAAATTCAAATATTGTTCATAGATAGACTTGATCATAAACCCACAATTCGTCGGATCTCAACGAACACACCACAAAAAGAGTTACATCAAATAGAGCTCCAAGAAGATCGAGGAGAACATTGTATTGAGATCCAAAGAGAGAAAAGAAGCCATCTAGCTACTAGCTATGGACCCGAAGGTCTGAAGTAAACTACTCACACATCACCGGAGAGGCCATGGAGTTGATGTAGAGGCCCTCTGTGATCGATGCCCCCTCCGGCGGAACTCCGGAAAAGGCCCCAAGATGGGATCTCTTGGGTATAGAAGGTTGCGGCGGTGGAAATAGGGTTTCATGGTGCTCTTGGTTGTTTTGGGGGTACATGAATATATATAGGAGGAAGAAGTAGGTCAGTGGAGCAACGAGAGGCCCATGAGGGGGGAGGGCGCACCTAGGGGGTAGGCGCGCCCCCTACCTAGTGGACGCCTCGTTGATTTCTCGACGTCCACTCCAAGTCCTCTAGATCATGTTTGTTCCAAAGATCACACTCCCGAAGGTTTCATTCCGTTTGGACTCCGTTTGATATTCCTTTTCTACGAAACACTGAAATAGGCAAAAAAACAGCAATTTGCACTGGGCCTTGGGTTAATAGGTTAGTCCCAAAAATAATATAAAAGTGTAAAATAAAGCCCATTAACATCCAAAACAGAATATATAATAGCATGGAACAATCAAAATTATAGATATGTTGGAGACGTATCAGCTACTACTGAAAAAGAATTTTTAGCAGTTGTATTTGCTTGTGATAAGTTCAGACCATATATTGTTGATTCTAAAGTGGCGGTTCACACTGATCATGCTGCTATTAAATATCTTATGGAAAAGAAAGATGCTAAACCTAGACTTATTAGATGGGTTCTCTTGCTACAAGAATTTGATTTGCATATTATTGATAGAAAGGGAGCCGAGAACCCCGTTGCAGACAACTTGTCTAGGTTAGAAAATGTTCTTGATGACCCACTACCTATTGATGATAGCTTTCCTGATGAACAATTAGCTATCATAATGCTTCTCGTACTGCTCCATGGCATGCTGATTATGCTAATTATATTGTTGCTAAGTTTACACCACCTAGTTTCACATACCAGCAAAAGAAAAAGTTCTTCTATGATTTAAGACATTACTTCTGGGATGACCCACATCTTTATAAAGAAGGGCTAGACGGTGTTATTAGACTTTGTGTACCTGAGCATGAATAGGAATAGATCCTACGCAAGTGTCACTCCGAGGCTTACGGAGGACACCATGCTGGAGATAGAACTGCACACAAGGTATTGCAATCCGGTTTTTATTGGCCTACTCTCTTCAAGGATGCCCGTAAGTTTGTTTTGTCTTGCGATGAATGTCAAAGAATAGGTAATATTAGTAGACGTCAAGAAATGCCTATGAATTATTCACTTGTTATTGAACCATTTGATGTTTGGGGCTTTGATTATATGGGATTGTTTCCTTCCTCTAATGGGTATACTCATATTTTAGTTGATGTTGATTACGTTACTAAGTGGGTAGAAGCTATTCCAACTAGTAGTGCTGATCATAACACCTCTATTAAGATGCTTAAAGAAGTTATTTTTCCAAGGTTTGGGGTCCCTAGATACTTAATGACTGATGGTGGTTCACATTTTATTCATGGTGCCTTTCGTAAGATGCTTGCTAAGTATGATGTTAATCATAGAATTGCATCTCCTTATCACCTATAGTCTAGCAGTCAAGTAGAATTGAGTAATAGAGAGCTTAAATTAATTTTGCAAAAGACTGTTAATAGATCTAGAAAGAATTGGTCCAAGAAACTTGATGATGCATTATGGGCCTATGGAACTGCATACAAAAATCCTATTGGTATGTCTCCGTATAAAACGGTTTATGGAAAAGCATGTCACTTACCTCTAGAATTAGAACATAAGGCATATTGAGCCATTAAAGAGCTCAATTATGACTTCAAACTTGCCGGTGAGAAGAGGCTTTTTGACATTAGCTCACTTGATGAATAGAGAACCCAGGCTTATGAAAATGCCAAATTGTTTAAAGAAAAAGTTAAAAGATGGCATGATAAAAGGATACAAAAGTGTGAGTTTAATGCAGGTGATTATGTATTGCTATACAACTCTCGTTTAAGATTTTTTGCAGGCAAACTCCTCTCTAAATGGGAAGGTCCTTACATCATCGAGGAGGTCTATCGTTCCGGTGCCATAAAAATCAACAACTTCGAAGGCACAAATCCGAGGGTGGTGAATGGTCAAAGAATCAAATATTATGTCTCAGGTAATCCTATAAATGTTGAAACTAATGTTATTGAAACCGTAACCCCTGAGGAATACATAAGGGACACTTTCCGGAACATTTCAGACTCCAAAAAGGAATAGGTACATGGTACGGTAAGTAAACCGACTCCAAAACAGTTCTAATGCCAATTTTTCTCCGTTTTGGAATATTTAAGAAAATAGGAAAATAAGAAGCAGTCCGGAAAGGACACGGGGCTTCCACGAGGGTGGAGGGCGTGCCCTACCCCCTGGGCGCGCCCCCTACCTCGTGGGCACCTTGTGTGCCCTCCGGACTCTGTTTTCTTGCAGGATACTTCTTTTGGTCGGTAAAAATTCATTATATAATCTCCTGAAGGTTTTGACCATCGTATCACGCAAATATCCTCTGTCTTTGTTTCGAGCTATTTCTGCTGCAGATTTAAGACAAGATGTCTTCTCAAGAGTCAATCGGGGAGAGCTAAGTGTCTCATCCGACACCGGGACCAAGAGCAAACAGTGATGCTGGCCACTTTGCGCCATCAACCGAGGAAGAGATGGAGGCCAACTTGAAAAGGATAGATGCCATGGAGGAGGATCAAGAACTTACTTCTCGTCTCCGAGCCGGATTCACGATGGGGGAACTACGGAGCTCGGCTATTCCAAACTCGGTCATCCCTTCCAACGTTAGATTTCTTTCTTATGAAAATATGAAAAAGAGTGTAATTTGTCCTCCCGCAGCTATGCAACATCATTGGGTGAAAGGTGCTTTAGCCGTCATGGACAAGCTCCGTAAGGAAATAATGGACCTCAAGCAGCAAGTCAATAAGCTTGAGGAGGAGAACGTATCCTAAAGGGTATCATCGCCAAGAATATCATGACACCATATCTGAATAAGGAGACATAAATACATGGGTATGGGCACTCCCCTTGGCAACTGCCAAGCTTGGGGGAGTGCCCCGGTATCGTATCACCACTACACCTTTATCTTTAACATTTTTCTTAGTTCGATCCTTTTGGTAATATCTTGATCTAGTAGCATAAAGTTCTAGCATGATCTAGTTTTGAGTTTTGCTTTATGATCCTTCTATGTAATCGAGTCCGTGAGCTTTATATAATAAAGATTAGTGTTGAGTCAAGGGCTTGATTATCTTGCTATGAACTAGAGGGAATAAGAATAAAAATAAAGGAGAAATAATAAAAAGGAAATAAAGAGATCATGTGGATCTTATGGAGAGTAATGACTTCAGATATAAAGAGTATGATGAATAAAAGTTGTTGAGAGTTGACAAGCATAATCTTGGTCATCGTTGCAATTAATAGTAAGTAATAAAGAAAGAGAGGTTTTCACATATAAATATACTATCTTGGACATCTTTTATGATTGTGAGCACTCATTAAAATATGACATGCTAAAGAGTTGACGTTGGACAAGGAAGACAACGTAATGGGTTATGTTTTCTTACATCTGAGATAAATTATATTGTCATGGATCATCCAACATGTTGAGCTTGCCTTTCCCTCTCATGCTAGCCAAGTTCTTTGCACCAAGTAGAAATACTACTTGTGCTTCCAAATATCTTTAAAGCCAGTTTTGCCATGAGTGTCTGCCATATATACCTATGGATTGAGTAAGATCCTTCAAGTAAGTTGTCATCGTTGCAAGCAATAAAAGATTGCTCTCTAAATATGTATGATTTATTAGCACGGAGAAAATAAGATTTATACGATCTTGTGATGTGGAAGAAATAAAAGCGACGGACTGCATAATAAAGGTCCATATCACAAGTGCAATATAAAGTGTCGTTCTTTTACGTTAAGATTTTGTGCATCCAACCATAAAGCACATGACAACCTCTGCTTCCCTCTGCGAAGGGCCTATCTTTTATTCTTGTCTTATACTTCATATAAGAGTCATGGTGATCTTCACCTTTCCTTTTTACATTTTATCCTTTGGCAAGCACAATGTGTTGGAAAGATCCTGATATATATAGCTAATTGGGTGTGAGTTTTCATGAACTATTATTGTTGACATTACCCCTGAGGTAAAAGGTTGGGAGGCAAAACTATAGGCCCCTATCTTTCTCTGTGTCCGATTAAAACTTCATACCCATAAATATTGCGTGAGTGTTAGCAATTGTGAAAGACTAAATGATAGTTGAGTATGTGGACTTGCTGAAAAGCTCTTATATTGACTCTTTCCGATGTTATGATAAATTGCAATTGCTTCAATGACTGAGATTATTGTCTATTAGTTTTCAATAAAGTTTATGATTCATACTTGAAACTGTGAATGAATTGTTACTTTAGCACAAGAGATCATATGACAATATACATATGTTGATGTTATAATAATGAGCATGATGCCCTCATGTCCGTATTTTATTTTTATCGACACCTCTATCTCTAAACATGTGGACATATTTTTCGATTTCGACTTTCGCTTGAGGACAAGCGAGGTCTAAGCTTGGGGGAGTTGATACGTCCATTTTGCATCATGTTTTTATATCAATATTTATTGCATTATGGGCTGTTGTTACGCATTATGTCACAATACTTATGCCTATTCTCTCTTATTTTACAAGGTTTACATAAAGGGGGGATGCCGGCAGCTGGAATTCTGGGCTGGGAAAGGAGCAAATATTAGAGACCTATTCTACACATCTCCAAAAGTCCTGAAAATCCATGGGAATTATTTTCAGAATATATAAAAAATACTGAGCGAAGAAAGTACCAGAGGGGGGCCACCCACCGTCCACGAGGGTGGGGCGCGCCCTAGCCCCCTAGGCACGCCCCCTGCCTCGTGGGCCTCCTGGTGGCCCTATGATGCCCATCTTTGTCTATATGGAGTCTTTTGTCGAGGAAAAAATTATAAGCTAGCTCACGGGACAAAACTTCGCCGCCACGAGGCGGAACCAATCTAGGGCTCCGGTGGAGCTGTTCTGCTGGGGAAACTTCCCTCCGGGAGGGGGAAATCATCACCATCGTCATCACCAACGATCCTCTCATTGGGAGGGGGTCAATCTCCATCAACATCTTCACCAGCACTATCTCATCTCAAACCCTAGTTAATCTCTTGTATCCAATCTTTGTATCCAAACCTCATATTGGTACATGTGGGTTGCTAGTAGTGTTGATTACTCCTTGTAGTTGATGCTAGTTGGTTTACTTGGTGGAAGATCATATGTTCAGATCCGTTATGCATATTAATACCCCTCTGATTATGCTTTGTGAGTAGTTACGTTTGTTCCTGAGGACATGGGAGAAGTCTTGCTATAAGTAGTCATGTGCATTTGGTATTCGTTCGATATTTTGATGATATGTATGTTGTCTTTCCTCTAGTGGTGTCATGTGAACGTCGACTACATGACACTTCACCATTGTTTGGGCCTAGAGGAAGGCATTGGGAAGTAATAAGTAGATGATGGTTTGCTAGAGTGACAGAAGCTTAAACCCTAGTTTATGCATTGCTTCGTAAGGGGCTGATTTGGATCCATATGTTTCATGTTATGGTTAGTTTTACCTTAATACGTCGGTTGTAGTTGCGGATGCTTGCAATAGTGGTTAATCATAAGTGGGATGCTTTTCCAAGGAAGGACAGTACCCAAGCACCGGTCCACCCACATATCAAATTATCAAAGTACCGAACGCGAATCATATGAGCGTGATGAAAACTAGCTTGACGATAATTCTCATGTGTCCTCGGGAGCGCTTTCCTTCATATAAGAGTTAGTCCAGGCTTGTCCTTTGCTACAAAAAGGATTGATACATCTTGCTGCATCTTATTTACTTTTATTACTTGCTACCCATTACAAATTACCTTATCACAAAACTATCTGTTACCGATAATTTCAGTGCTTGCAGAAAATACCTTGTTCAAAACTGCTTATCATTTCCTTCTGCTCCTCGGTGGGTTTGACACTCTTACTTATCGAAAAGGCTACGATAGATGCCCTACACTTGTGGATCATCACCCACCATTTGTTATTTTTCTCGATAGAAGCCACTAGTGAAACCTACGGCCCCCAGGTCTTATTTCTCATATGTTTGCCTTTGCGATCTAGTTTTTCCTTGCTTTTACTTTCAGATCTATTAAACCAAAAATAAAAAAATAGTTTGCTGCACTTTATTTTATTTGTGATCTATTTATCCAATCTATTACAACCTTTTTACCGTCACGCACCAATTTCTGGCGCTGTTACCCGAAAGGGAATGACAACCCCTTTAACACGTCAGGTTGCGTTATGTTGTGTTGCTTGGTTCTCCTACTGGTTCAATACCTTCGTTTCATAACTGAGGGAAATACTCTACCTTCACTGTGCTACATCATCCCTCCCTCTTTGGGGAAATACCAACGTAGTTCCAGCTACCATCAGGGGGTTCCGGTAACCCTCCCGGTACTCCAATATGTGCCTGATACATTCCAAAACACTTCCGGTGTCCGAATACTATCATAAAATATATAAATATTTACCTCTCGACCATTTTGAGACTCCTCGTCATGTCTGTGATCTCATCCGGGACTCTGAAAAACATTCGGTCACCAAATCACATAACTCATATAATACAAATCGTCATCAAACGTTAAGTGTGCGGACCCTGCGGGTTCGAGAACTATGTAGACATGACCGAGACACCTCTCCGGTCAATAACCAATAGTGGAACCTGGATGCTCATATTGGTTCCTACAGATTCTACGAAGATCTTTATCGGTCAAACCGTAATGACAACATACGTCATTCCCTTTGTCATTTGTATGTTACTTGCCTGAGATTCGATCGTCGGTATCTTCATACCTAGTTCAATATCGTTACAGGCAAGTCTCTTTACTCGTTCTGTAATGCATCATCCCGCAACTAACTCATTATTCACATTACTTGCAAGGCTTATCATGATGTGCATTACCGAGAGGGCCCAGAGATACCTCTCCGATACTCAGAGTGACAAATCCTAATCTCGATCTATGCCAACCCAACAAACACCTTCGGAGATACCTGTAGAGCATCTTTATAATCACCTAGTTATGTTGTGACGTTTGATAGCACATAAGGTATTCTTTCGGTATTCGGGGGTTGCATAATCTCATAGTCAAAGGAATGGGGTCTTGTGCATCACATCATTCTCCTAATGATGTGATCCCGTTCATCAAATGACAACACATGTCTATGGTTAGGAAACTTAACCATCTTTGATTAACGAGCTAGTCTAGTAGAGGCTTACTAGGGATACTGTGTTTTGTCTATGTATCCACACATGTATCAAGTTTCCAGTTAATACAATTCTAGCATGAATAATAAACATTTATCATGATATAAGGAAATATAAATAACAACTTTATTATTGCCTCTAGGGCATATTTCCTTCACTCCATGGTGGTAACAAAGGATACACAGTCATAGACAAAGTAGACGATCGGTGGCTAGTAGTCACGTAGGAGATGCTCCCCAAAAAAACCTAATCGGCCCTCTCCCATGCAGGATCTCAAGAAGTGGGGTTTCAGAGGCCTCCTCTCTCATGAACCGTACACGTGGTGGACGGGTTGGGATCACAGGCATCAGCGTCAAGAGGAACGACTGTGGACGGTGTGATCTTATCTCTTTTGGTCATGACTAGGGTTGTTGAAGCCCTACTATATATGCGCCATCAGGTAGGAGGGCATGGGATGGATCCACGTCTGAGTCAGTGACAGCCAAACTAATGCCTCAGATTCATGGTGTGTCTGTTATGGACTCTCCATTTCTGACCGACAAGAATAAACGAACACATGTCATAGGTCTGAGCTCAACTCGGCTCATTCACAAGCATGACGCACGCGTGCACGAGGTGAGGCGAAGCGAGGTGGGCGGTGGAGGAGGATCGCATGGGAACCATTCTCAAGATCCAATAACATGTTAAATAAGAACCATATAAATAGGTTCAACTCTTTCTCCAAATCTGGGGAGGTATTAAACTTCCACAACTTCCCTTGTCGTGACACCTATATGGGCCCTTAGAGATTTTTCTAAAATTGTTGGATGGGCCTAAAGCCCACCCCATATTTCAACAATCCCCCACCAAATCCCGAAGGCCTTGTATTTTCTTCTGTTCCAAATGTTGTTTTGATATACCAGTATTTTCAATGGAGACCTGTTAACGTTGAACATCCATCCTAGAGAAAGTAGATACACTCCTTCACAAACTGAACAATGGACTATACCTTGAATTGTGAGTTTGGCGTAAAGGAGAGTTTCACCAAATTTCTTACCGGTACAAGGGAACCAAAGGCTAACCCCTCGGGTGGAGCATATTAGACACACCCATGGCCTTTTCATGAACTTAGAAGAGATCACCCAAATCTTATAGACTGTGACTAGCAGTCGGGCTCATATAGGTGTGTTCCTCCAAAGATCGCTTTGAAGGATATCATCTTTATCCTTGCATGTGTGCAGAACACATGCAAAACACCAAGGACATAAAGGTGTCTCTCTACCTATTCGGTGTGTGGGGCACAAAGCGTGGAGCAACACTAACAATAGAAAATAAACTTAAAGCACGCTCGGTTTACCCAGGTTTGGGCCACATGGTTGCGTAATACCCATCTCTTGCTTGTGTGTTCTTTGTTTATGTGGTGGACTACGAGCTACAAACCTTTCAAAATACTGCTTTGAAGCTACTGAGTGTATTTTACCAGGTGTCCAACCCTTTTATTTGTAGCTTAGCCATCCTTTTATAGTGCAAGGGGTACCACATTAGGTATCAAGTCAATACCTAACTTTGATAAGTTAGGTGAGTGCATTGAATGTTGAGCTATGTGTCACCATCTTATGGCCTCCGGGAACAGACACACATCTTGTCACAACCGCTTAGGGTTTTTACCTGGTGTTAGTATGACACACACTAAAACAGGAGTCCACTGTTTGGTAGGAGACGGGGTGGATCACCCTTTACACCGCTATAACTCTCCTAGCACACCTACACACCCGCCGCGTGCCAAAAAAGGTCTGCCCAAACAGAATCAGTGTGCCATGTGTGGGTGCGGTGGCTTACTGCTCCCGCTTGCTAGATGCGAGCCATGGATTAAGCATTGTCGGGCGTCGTAATTGTTCCCGTGATCTGGCCACCCTGGCTCGTTGCCAGGGTGATGGTGTCCTAGATTGGGGGGTCCTAGTCAAGCTGGTCTAGTCCATGGGTCGAACTGATGGCCCACCATCAAGGAAGGACTCTGGAATCCACAGACATTATGCGATGTGATCATATCAGACTCTGCCAAAGACTTGATGTATACTCCAAGGATATCGAATATGTTCGAAAGAAAGACGGTCAAAGGGCATATTAGATCTGATAATTATCAAGTAAAAAAACTAGTACAATTGAAAGACAACTAGACGTAGAATGACAAGTAAAAAATAAAATTACATGGAAAATAATACTGGCCCTTTCTTCCTCCAATCGATTACCGTCGCCGGAGAATTAAAATTGCATTGAACCAACGGTAGAGAAAAGGGACGCCTACAAACGCCCTGGCCTTACTAGGCTCCCGCAAAAAAATAGATCTAGAAGTCGTTGAAGAAACATCGGTTAGAGAATCACCCCATGCAGTACAGACCCGCAATCAAGCATCACCGGTCCAGAGAGTTGCAGAAACCAGACCATGCCACAGAATACCATGAAAGAAGATGCAAACGCCACTGCATCAATAACCACTTAATTGCTTCCCTTGATAGACACACCAACCGCCATGATCCGAAAAGAGCCAACAAATATGGCTACACAAACACTTCATCAGCATCAAATCAGAATTCAAAATTAGTACTCCAAAATGCTTTCAAAAATAGTCTTTTTGAGCATTGATTTTTACAAAAGTATTAGAAATGTTTTTATTCACGGAGTTTTGCACGTATGTAGAACATTCAATAATATTTGTTGTCAAAATAATCAGAACTATTTTTTTATTCTACTATCCATGAGATGCATTTGAGATTAGGAGCAGAAACTCCATGTGACTGTTTCCCTATGTGAAGCTTAACTTCGCAACTCGGTGAAGGATGAGCTAAGAGCATGATCCTTTATAATTTAGGCCCTTACATGGCCCCTTATTCTTTAACTCCTTATATTTGCTCCTCCAAAAAATGACGGATCCTAGCCGATCTTCTAAACTTAACTCCCTAAGATTGTTTTCGTCGAACCTTCCTAGTTTTAATTTGCATACAACATTTCAACCATGACAAGGACTCGTCGAAGATCATCTCCCTCAACCTCTTCATCTATAGTTGAAATGACTAGGTCCAATTTAATTGCTAAAAGGAAAAAAAGATGAAAAAGCACAGACTCACCTAGGCAATCCTCCGAACACTTGAAGGACTGAAGAGGAGTCATGGTCGGCTGACAGCATTGAGCCGATGCCCAAGCTGCTATTGGTCGATGGGGCTTCAAGATGCCTGGCAGTCGACGGAGGGGCTCGGAGGAAGAAGATGTGCTGTGTGCTTCCGATGACGTGATCGATGCAGTGTGGCAGCGATAGAGCTTGATTTCGGCGATGAAAACTACTAGTGAGCGTCTCAGAGTGTGGTGGGCGGGCGGTGCAGGTGACGGGGTCTTGGCAGAGGCAAAGGGTGGTCGCTAGAGGCAGAGTTATCGACGATGCAGAGCGGGGTGGGGAGGGTGCTGGCACGGGGTGGAGAGGAAAATTATACTCCACGGATGGGCAGCCGAGTATATTTGCGAGTCGAGGCAAGTAAAAGTTTTGCTCCTCGGAGGCCGCAAGGATCACTTAGGGATAAGCTTTTTTCCTCTCTCCCAAGGTGACTTGGGAAAGCCTTCCTCCCCTCGATCTCCGTCGGCGAACCCATGGATTCGCCTCCCTCCGCCTGCCGCTCCGGCGACCGGTGGTGTCATGGTTTTGTCACGGCAGATGTCCTAGAGAAAGGACTTAATCGTGGAGCCATCACGACGGGTTAGCTTGAAGGGGTTAAAGCGGACACAAGGACGCAAGAGAGTTTATACTAGTTCGGCCCCTTCGATGAAGGTAAAAGCCTACGTCTAGTTGTTATGGAATTGATGGGGTTTCGATGACTAGGGAGCCAACAAGCTTCGCCTATGTCTCTAGTTGCTGTCTGTTGTCCTTGAACCGTTGCCGGGTCGTCCCCTTATATACACGAGTGACTCCCGTCGGCTTATGGAGTCCCAATACCGGCTCATAGATGTGTCCGGTTTGGTCTCTACTTATTCCTAACTTACAATACAGGTTAACTACTAACGCCGGTTTACGGCTAAAGGCCTTGAACCGACCATGGGCCTTGAGCCCTCCTTTGTCTTCTTGGGCTTTAACATACTTAACTACTGACGAAGTTAACCCGGCCCAGATAGGCCGGTTTACGCCCAGTAGTAATATCCCCAACATTAGGCTCCAGATTGATTTGAACGGGTTCATGTCAATCCTTTAATAAAAGCTTCATTTTCAACATCTTTTTATAAATTGGTAAACCACCATGATGTCATCTTCTCTAATTGCTGTAAACCGGAGTGACGTCACCTATCATAACGAAGCTATCCATTATGCTTCTTTGTTTAATAGATCGGCAGAAATCGAGGCGACAGCTCCATTTTGTGGCCCCTTGATTGTCGCGCCTGACTCATGTTCTTTCGCCTTATAAGTAGGACCGAAGGGTCATTTCTTTTCTCCTTCCGTGCCTTCTTCGTCTTCCTCGCGTCGCCAGCCTCGGAGCTCCGCCGCCGCCGTCGACCTCTGCCTCATCCTTGGCCGCTGCATCAACCTGAGCGCACCAGAACATCGCGGCAACCTTCTGCATCTTCCTCAGCTCCGGTAAATCTTCTATCCTTTCCCCCGCAGATCTGGCCTAGGGTTTTGCAGTTCTTCAGTGTTCATCGTCTGCATGTTGCTCATACGATAGATCTTTAGATGAATCTGCAAATCTTTACTCTGTGCAACGATAGTTGTTTGACCTTCGCCTTCACTTATGCATCTCAAACCATAGATCTATATGAACGTTTTGCTCATTGGTTCAGTACTGCTCCTTTGAACCTCTAAGCATTTATCTATTTTCTGAACTTGCTTCAGATCCAATGCTGTAAAGAAATCTTGTGAAACCTGTTTCTGCGTACTTGTCCATCCGCAATCTCAACTTTTCAATGCTTAGATCAGGCGGTTTAACCTTATAGAAAATTGTCCAAACCGGTATATGCATTAGTCCCCTTGTTGAACCGCCAGATGTTGGTTGCTTCATGAAACTCCGGTTCAGATAGTTCTGTCTCCGGTTTAACAGTGCACATACCAACGTACCTTGATCAAATGCATTTTTGAACCGGGACCTTCTACCTTGCAGATTCCATCATGGCCAAGCAAGTATATGAGTGCAATTGGGTTCCTTCTCGTGTCACAGAGGATCAACTGGACGATTTAGTCCTGATTGGCGCTTTAAGCAGCAAAGATACCATCCATTGGAGGGCTCCTGGCAAAGAATGCCCTCCCACACCTCGAGAAGGAGAGGTTGTTGTTTTCGTAGATCACTTAGCCCGGGGCTTTAAGCCGCCTGGTTCTAAATTTTACCGGGATGTTTTAGCCGATTTCCAACTCCATCCGCAAGACACTGGCCCCAACTCTGTTACAAATATGTGTCACTTCCAAGTGCTCTGTGAGGTGTTCTTTCATGAGGAGCCCACAGTGGAATTGTTCAGAGACCTTTTCCATCTAAACCGCCGTACTGAGTTTAATGATGGCTCTAATACATAGTTGGGTGGCGTGGCGATTCAGAAAAGGAAAGAGGTCACATACCCTCACGCCAAGCTGCACAGTCACCCCAAGGAGTGGAATCAGACATGGTTCTACTGCAAAGACACCTCCCCTGCTGGTGAGAATCCCTTGCCTGGCTTTCGTCCGGAGCGGCTCAGCAATACACACCCTTTTCCTCAAAGATTGACTGCCCAGGAGAGAAGCAAATATGCTCCCCAACTGTCAAAGCTCAGAGCCTTTATGGCCAACGGTTTAACAGGGGTTGATCTCGCTCGCTGTTGGATATCATGGAGCATACTGCCCCTTAGTCAGCGCTCCGGTTTGATGTGCGAGTATACTGACAATGTTGATGACCCACTGCGACATTCAAAAATCCAGCTCTCCGATGAAGAAATCACAGAGGCTGTAAATAAGATGCTGAATGAACCGGAACATGTCTGCGCTAGAACCGGCCTGCTTCCCTTCTGTGCCACCAACAAACCGCCAGCTGTAAGATTTTGATTTTTCTCTTTGCTGAATCTGTTATTGATATGTCTGGTCATTGTTTAATATCAGTGTCTGCATAATCAGGGCAATGATCCGTTTTGGAGCAAAAAACTGCCGCAGGAGAAACCAGAAAAACCAGACAAACCGGAAAGAGCAACCCGGCAAAAGACTAAAGTTGTGAAGAAGACTGCCCACAGAAAAAGAACCACTGCATCTTCTAATCCGTCCCCTAATGATGATGTGGATAATCTGGACTTTGAGGTAGAGCTTGACTCACTTGGTTTATATTTCATGCGTCTTATTGATGATGATATTTGTCAGGATGATGCCGAAGCCAGCCACGCGGATGTTGCAGAGGTAATTATTCTCTCTTCCGATTCAGAAACTTTGCCTTCACAAAAAATCTGCCAGGCAAACTGGAAAGTTAAATTTTCTCATCCTCTTGCTTATTTGGATCCTAAATTTCTTATGAAGACCCAACAACGCGAAGCTCGTCGCACAACCCGGCACAGCGGCCAGGTAGTTACCTCCGCCGGTTTATCGAATAGTCCAGTTCGGAAACGCCATTCAGAGGTCTCTAATTTGCTTGTCAGTGCTTGTCCTAAAGCGGGCTGCTTTCGTCAACCTCTTAATCCGTCTGACTCCGATTACCAGGTTACTTCCCACTCATCTTCTGGCGAGTCATTGGCTACTCAGCTCCCACCGCTTAAAACGGTGCTTGGGTAAGCTATACTTATTGTGATGTTTGCAGTATATCGCCTTAGAACATATGCTGTATTTGATTTATTATTCTTCTCAGGGCCAAACCTAGGCCAAGCAAGAAGGCCCGCCTGGACAAAACGGCCGAAGAAGATGTCGTTCTTGAAGCAGGCAAGACACCCAATGCTGAAGCGGCTATTCCTGAGGATATTCCCAATGATCCACCGCAGCAAGATGATGATCTTATTGCTGAAGAGAGACCTACTGATACCTCAGGTCCTATCCATCAGCCCACAGGTTCCATCCGGATTGAAAGCTCCACCGGTCTAGCAAAACCTACTAACAAGCCAACAGCTCCAGTGCAAACCGGCGGTACCAAGGATGATGAGGTTGTCATTACTGGCACTGGCCATACTGAGCCAAGCAATCTTGTCGCTTTATCCAAACATTCTGCCAAGGAAGAATTTGTTGCCTTTGGCAAAGGCAAGTGGAACACTGATCTGACGACTTACGCTGCTCTGAACGCCCAAGATATCCATTCCGGCTATCTGAACCGGCTGTATACCAGTCGTGACTATGAAGCCGGTCTGGTTAATATGATGAAAGATAAATATGAGGTAACTTCCATATGCTCCTTCCTGCTTGTATGCTTCCATTCTTGCTGACTCTCCTAGCCCCCAAGGTCCGGTTTGAAATATTCTTTCACACCGGGACTTAATAATATAAATCTTGATGCTTTGAAATTCGCTGACGTAGCCCCCAAGGGCCGGTTCAACTTAGCGTAGTTAAACTGGTACTTTAAGTAATTGAAACTGCCGCATCAGAATATATATGATCAAATAGCCATTAGCCCCCAAGTGCCAAGCTGAATACTTGTATTGATCTTGGGACTTTGTAAACAATTGAAAGATGAAGATCGAATATGCATTAGCCCCCAAGTGCTAAGCGCATAACTTGTTATGTGGTTGGTACTTGAATCCTTATACCGATTTGTTGAAGCATATATCTGTATACATGCAGGCGGAGCTGAAGACGAAAGAAAACCAAGTCATCGATCTTCAAGAAAACCTGAAAACCCAACAGGCTGAAACCTCCAAAGCAAAAGAGGAATTGGCGATCGCTTTAAGCGCCATGGAACAACTTAAGGAGAACTTCAAGAAGAAACGGGCGGATTGGGCCACTGAAAAGTCCGCTTTGATCAAACGAGCAGAGGAGGCTGCACTAAAACCAGTGACGGATGAACTGACCAGCATAAAGTGGCACGTGCATGCCATGACCACTGCTATCTTTGGTAAGCCAGTTTGCCTTCTGAATCGGCTCTGCCTTCTTACAGAGTCACCGGTTTATTAACCCTTTATGGTATTTCAGGGACACGCATTGGTCACTTGGGGTCAGATGTGCGGAAGAAATTGAAAGCCGCCTATACATTGGTTGAACAATTATATACTGGTGCCCAGCGGATCATCTGTACCGCGTCTCATAACAAACCGGCGCCCACTTTGATTCAAGATACTCTGATGAAACTGTCAGTGCTTCCTGCCCGGGTTGAAGAGCTGAAGAAATCTGCTGCTCGAACCGGTGCAATCAATGCCTTAATCCGGGCAAAAGCCTGGGTGCCGGATTTTGATCCTATTGAAGCGGCTCAGGGCTATCCCAGCTTGAAGGAAGACGGGTCAGAATTTGGTGAAGCGGATCTGCGAGCAATAAACCGGGAGGTACATCCGCTAGCTTGTCAGTTGGCTGAGGAAGCAGACTTGTCTCATTATCAAGCGCAATATGACAGTCAGAACAAGCGAATAGCTGCACCAATCCATGAATCGGAAAATCTGATCCCTCCAATTCGTAAGCATACTTACGCTCCCGATATTGACCCGTCATTGCTGATCCATGATGAAGCTGTTTTTCAAGCATTAATGGGAATCAATTGGACAACTGTGGATTTCCAGCCACTGGCTAGAGAAACGGAGGCTGAAGCAGCACAGGATGACCCACAACCATCAAGCCAGGCTGGTGACCAAGCTTGAACCGGAAGCCGGTTTTAAAACTGCCTCTCCTTTGTGAAAAACAATTATATTATTATGGGCACCATGTTGCCTTGTAATAGGCTAGCTGATACCTTTGATGTTGATATGCCTTCGTGCATAATTTGTTCTTCCTGTGGTAATGAACTTTCCAAAACACTTTCTAAAATGATAAATTCGTCAAGTGCCACCGCGGTTGTACCGTCAGGCGGAATATGGTGTCAAAACATCCAAAACGAAATTTTAAATATATGATCAAATTTTTGAGATACATAATACCTGCCATCGTTGAGTGTGAAGTTGGCTTGGCCAATCTTGAAGCGGAGTTTTGCAAACCCACACTATTGGAGGAGATAACAGCTCCTCTATATATATATATATATATATGACGCTGGTTTACCATGTAAACCATGTCGGGTTATAATAAACACCGTGTTACTCCATAAGAGGATGTTAACAACAAGGATCAAACCGGGCAAATAGTCTCCGGATTGACGTGAACTGTGTTCCGTCAATTGATTGGTTAAAAAACTTTGTCGGTTTAAAAACGCAATAAAAAGCAAAAAAAACCTTCAAAGAAAAGTGTGAAGCAAAAAGCAATGACAAAACCGTTTGCCAAAAAAGGTTTATTTAAACTGATCAAATGGCGTTACCATGGCCAAACACGACCAAGCTCCCGTTAGGTGTAACTATGGTTCTAGTCAGCCAGGTCCCCAAATGAAACCGTGGCATTTATGCCGACCAAATGGCATGGTCATGGTTCGGGTTCGACCAAGCCCCCAAGTGATTCTGTGGCCTTAGGCCGATCAAGAGGCATGACTGGTTCAGACATGACCAAGTCCCCAAGTGATCTGGTGGCTCTCGCCTATCAAGAGGCATGGTATTGGTTCGGACACGACCAATCCTCCAAGTGATATAATACGATGCTTTTAGCAAAGCAAACTCAAGGGGTAAACCGGAAGCCGCTTTAAAACAACTCCGTGTAACCACACATGATGTAAAAGAACAGATACCCCGCTTTAGCTAAGGTTCCGGTTTATTATAGTTAATATATACATCGTTGTAATATGTACATAAGTAGAACCAATGGCTCAGGTATAATAAGGCCGATGATGAGCTATGTTCCACGGCCTGTTGGTCTCCTCCTCTGATGTACGTGAGTCCTTATGTTCTCGAATATCGATCAGATAGTATGACCCGTTATGCAGATTCTTGCTGACCATGAAAGGCCCCTCCCAAGGTGGGGATAACTTATGCATACCAGTCTGATCTTGGATGAGCCGAAGCACCAAATCTCCCTCCTGAAAGGTTCTAGTTCTGACCCAGCGACTGTGATAACGACGAAGATCCTGCTGGTAAATCGCCGATCGGGCGGCTGCAATGTCACGCTCTTCATCCAACCGGTCCAAAGCATCTTGCCGTGTTGTCTCGTTGTCCACTTCAATATAAGCCGTTACACGAGGTGAATCATGACGGATATCACTGGGGAGAACCGCCTCCGCTCCATAAACCATGAAGAACGGTGTGTATCCTGTTGATCTGTTGGGTATTGTATTGATGCTCCATAGCACACATGGTAATTCTTCTACCTAACAACCCGGTGTTCTTTGCAAAGGAACCATGAGCCGGGGCTTGGTGCCTCTCAAGATCTCTTGATTAGCTCTTTCTGCTTGACCATTGGACTGTGGATGTGCCACTGATGAAACGTCGAGCCGGATGTGCTCCCGTTCGCAGAACTCCTTCATAGCACCTTTGGACAAATTGGTACCATTATCTGTGATAATATTGTGCGGAAAGCCAAACCGGAAAATCACCTTTTTGATGAACTGAAACGCCGTGGCCGCATCACACTTGCTAACAGGTTCTGCCTCCACCCACTTTGTAAACTTGTCAACCGCCACCAGGAGGTGGGTCTTCTTATCTTTGGACCTTTTGAAAGGCCCAACCATATCCAGCCCCCAAGTCGCAAATGGCCAAGTAATTGGAATCATTCTCAATTCTTGAGCCGGTACATGAGCACGTCTTGAAAACCTTTGGCAACCATCACCTCGTCTGACCAGATCCTCCGCATCAGCATGAGCAGTTAACCAATAGAAGCCATGGCGAAACGCTTTAGCCACCAGAGACTTTGAACCGGCGTGGTGACCACAATCTCCTTCGTGGATCTCACGCAAAATTTCATGGCCTTCTTCAGGGGACACGCAACGTTGAAAAGCTCCTGATAGACTGCAATGATGCAACTCGCCATTGATGATAGCCATGGACTTGGATCGCCGGATTATCTGCCGGGCCAGAATCTCATCCTATGGCAACTCGCCCCGGTTCTTGTACGCCAGGTAAGGAAGCGTCCAATCCGGAATAACATGAAGAGCTGCCACCAATTGAGCCTCCGGATCAGAAATAGCCAAATCCTCTTCACCAGGGATCTTCACCGATGGGTTGTGCAGCACATCCAGAAAAACATTGGGCGGGACCGGTTTGCGCTGAGAGCCCAGCCGGCTTAAAGCGTCCGCTGCTTCATTTTTCCGCCGGTCCACGTGGTCCACCTGATAGCCTCTGAAATAACCTGCAACAATATCCACCTCACGACGATATGCTGCCATGAGTGGGTCCTTGGAGTCCCAAGTGCCAGACACCTGCTGAGCCACAAGGTCCGAGTCACCGAAGCACTTAACTCAACTTAGATTCATCTCCTTAGCAATCCGGAGACCATGGAGCAAGGCTTCATACTCAGTTGCATTGTTAGTACAAGGGAACATTAAGCGGAGAACATAACAAAACTTATCACCTCGTGGGGAGGTTAATACGACTCCAGCCCCCGAGCCTTCCAATTGCCTGGATCCGTCAAAATGGATGGTCCAATACGTATGATCCGGCTTTTCTTCAGGTGCTTGCATTTCCGTCCAGTCATTGATGAAATCAACAAGTGCTTGAGACTTAACCGCTGTCCGAGGCACATACTTCAAACCGTACGGCCCCAGCTCTATAGCCCACTTTGCAATCCGGCTAGTTGCTTCCTAGTTCTGGATGATATCTCCCAAAGGAGCAGAACTGACCACTGTAATCGGATGCCCTTGGAAGTATTGTTTAAGCTTCCGGCTTGCCATAAAAACTCCATACACCAGCTTCTGCCAATGCGGATACCTTTGCTTGGACTCAATGAGCACCTCGCTGATATAATAGACCGGACGTTGAACCGGATGCTCCTTACCTGCCTCCTTTCGCTCTACCACAATAGCCACGCAGACCGCTCGAGCATTAGCAGCAACATATAGTAGCAACGGCTCCTTGTCAATGGGAGCAGCGAGCACAGGCGGATTGGCCAATTGCCGTTTTAAGTCCTCAAACGCTTCATCAGCAGCAGAACTCTAGACAAACTGATCCGTCTTTTTCAACATCTGATACAAAGGGATTGCCTTCCCACCGAGGCGACTGATAAACCGGCTTAACGCAGCAATCTGGCCTGCCAGGCACTGAAAATCATTGATACACTTCGGTTTAGCGAGGGAGGTGATGGTTGTGATCTTCTCCGGATTAGCCTCAATTCCCCTATTGGACACCAAGAAGCCTAATAACTTGCCCGCCGGTACACCAAAGACACACTTGTCCGGATTAAGCATCATCTTGTATGTCCTCAGGTTATCAAAGGTTTCCTCCAAATCATCAATCAGAGTCTCCTTCTCCCTGGACTTAACCACGATATCATCCACGTAAGCATGTACATTACGGCCAATCTGCTTGTGAAGACAATTTTGTACACACCGTTGGTAAGTCGCTTGGGCACTCTTGAGCCCGAAGGGCATAGACACATAGCAGAAGGCTCCAAAGGGAGTTATAAATGTCGTCTTCTCCTGGTCCTTAACTGCCATTTTGATCTGATGATAGCCAGAATACGCATCCAAAAAACTTAAACGCTCACAGCCCGCCGTAGCATCAATAATTTGATCAATACGGGGGAGAGCAAAAGGATCTGCTGGACAAGCCTTATTAAGATCTGTGTAATCCACACACATGCGCTAGGTGCCGTTTTTCTTGAGGACCAGCACCGGATTGGCAAGCCACTCAGGGTGAAAAACTTTAACAATAAAGCCAGCTGCTAAGAGCCTGGCTACCTCTTCTCCAATTGCCTTGCGTCTTTCTTTGTTAAACCGGCGGAGGAACTGTTTCACCGGTTTATATTTAGGATCCACATTAAGTGTGTGCTCAGCGAGTTGTCTCGGTACACCTGGCATGTCAGAGGGCTTCCATGCAAAAATGTCCCGATTCTCACGGATGAACTCGATGAGCGCGCTTTCCTATTTCGGATCCAAGTTGGCACTGATGCTGAACTGCTTGGACGAATCACCAGGTACGAAGTCAACAAGCTTAGTTTCTGCTGCCGATTTGAACTTCAGGGCCGGATCATGCTCCGTAGTTGGCTTCTTCAACAGAGTCATGTCCGCCGGATCAACATTGTCTTTATAGTACTTCAACTCCTCGGTGGCACAAACCGACTCTGCATAAGCCGCATCTCCTTCCTCGCATTCCAAAGTGATTTTGCGGCTTCCGTGAACCGTTATTGTCCCCTTGTGACCCGGCATCTTGAGCTGCAAATACATAACAGGGCCGAGCCATAAACTTGGCGTAGGTCGGTCGCCCAAACAGGGCATGATATGGACTTTGGATTTTCACCACTTCAAACATCAATATCTCCGACCTGGAATCATGATCATCCCCAAAGGCCACTTCCAGAGCTATCTTACCAACGGGATATGCTGATCTGCCAGGCACTACACCGTGGAATACTGTATTAGACGGTTTGAGATTCTTATCTGTTAGTCCCATACGACGGAAGGTCTCATAGTACAGGATGTTAATGCTACTCTCTCCATCCATGAGCACCTTGGTGAACTTGTAACCTCCCACCTAAGGCGCCACCACCAAAGCCAACTGACCAGGATTATCGATCTGGGGAGGGTGATCTTCTCTGCTCCATATGATTGGCTGTTCAGACCAACGTAGATAACGGGGTATGGCCGGTTCAACAGAGTTGACCGCCCGCCTCTGAACTTTCCGGTCTCGCTTGTCCAAGCTAGTGGTAAAGACATGGTACTGCCCATTACTCAACTGCTTTGGGTTGCTCTGGTAACCTGACTGTTGCTACTGTTGGTTGTAACCACCCTGGTTGTTCTGACTATTTTGACCATTATGTCCGCCCGGATTACCATTGAATCCTGAACCGGAACTTCCTCCTCCGTAACCCGGCCCGGATCCCGAGCCTCCGCCAGATTCGTGATCATACCGGAAATTATTAGAATTCTTGAACTCCTGCATAATAAAGCAATCTTTCCAAAGATGGTTTGTCGGCGCCTCCTTCGTCCCATGTCTTGGACAGGGCTGGCTTAGCAGATAGTTTAGGCGGTTTGGGTTAGGGTTGGGCGCTCCATTATAATTTTTTGGCCTACCCTTGCATCGTTGGCCATTGTCCTGTGCGTTGGTATTAGCCACAAAGTCCATGTTACCATCCACTTTACGCTTGCCTCCTCCACCATTGCCTGCCCAGTGATGATGCTGACCTTTGGAGCTGCTGTTCTTCTTCCCTTTCCCTGTCTTGTCATCATCAGATTCGGGATCCTTGGTGCTATCAGAATCAGCATATTTCACCAAAGCGGCCATGAGGGTCCCCATGTCGGTGCAATGACGCTTCATCCGTCCCAACTTCAGCTTCAGGGGTCCAAACCGGCAGTTGCCTTCTAGGGTTAATACTGCGGTGTCAGCGTTGATGCGGTCTGAGGAGTGCAACACTTGTGAAACTCGGCGCACCCAATGAGTCGTTGATTCTCCTTCCTCCTGGACGCATGCAGCTAAGTCCACTATCGACATAGGCTGTTTACAGGTATCTTTGAAATTGCTGATAAACCGGGCTCGTAATTGGGCCCATGAACTGATAGAATTAGCCGGCAAGCTTTTTAACCAAGTACGGGCCGTTCCTTCGAGCATCATGGTGAAGTATTTCGCACACGCTGCGTCATCCACATCAAGCATCTCCATGGCCATCTCATAGCTCTCCACCCATGTCTCTGGAGGTTGATCCGCCGTGTAATTTGGTACCTTGCGTGGGCCTTTGAAATCCTTGGGCAGGCGCACGTTGCGTAAAGCGGGGATAAGGCAAGGCACCCCCAAAGAACTAGAAGTAACACCAGGTTCAGTCAAGGTGGTTGGACGAACCGGCGTGAGCTGCCGAGCATGATGCTGTGTGGCTAACTCGGCCTCCCTGCGCGCGCGGGCCCGGTCCACCACTCCCTGAGCGTCATCAGCACCACCCACCGGGTTGTTGTCACGGGGTGCCCCACACCGTTCATTACTCGACACTGCCGGTTCATCCATGTGTCTGCTATAGCTCCGGCTTGGACGGGGGGTCGAGTGGATCCGGTCGCGGCTATATGAGTATGCTTCCTGTTGGGCCAAAGCTGTCCTCGGAAGTTCCTTGACCCGTCGCGTCTCTACTGCCTGCGGCGAGTCACCTTCAATTGGAATGGCCTCCAGCCGTGCAGCAGCGGCAACAAGATTGTCCATTGGGTTGGAGTAGTGACCCGGAGTGTTAAAGCAGCCTGAGGTACAACGGTGTTTTGACGAGGCGGGTCCATCTGACGAGGCTGAACCGGTGCACCGATCCCAGGGGCTTCTGCTCGGTTTCCCTCCAGCGGATTGCCGGCTCTTGGTCCTGGAGTGTTGAAAAGGTCTCTGGCCTCGAAAACCGGAGGTAAGCGGGATCGGTGCTTCCTCCTCATGACTTCATGCGACACGCTCTGGTCCAACATAAGCTTGTAGGCCTGTGCATCTAAGGCGGCCCACTCTGCGGCCATCCTGGTGTCCTCAGCCGCCAGATCCGCCTTGGCTTGGGTGATCTGTTCCTTTACCTTTGCAATCTCCGCGTTGTGAACGTCCTGATCCAGCGGATTAACTTCCGCCATAAGCACAGCCAACACATCAAATAGTTCTGATAGAACCTGAGCCGGCGGGCGCACAGGGCCTTCTGCCCCGGCAGCCGTCACCGCTGCTGAACCGGAGACCGTTGCCGCAGCTGTCGAAGAATGAAGCACTGCTTGTGTTCCGGCCATGAATATTCCAATCCGGTTGGGCAGATCAGAGGGGTCCGGAATACTATCGCCATCGGAACAACTCCCAATCCGGCCATCTTGTAGCTAATAAAGTGATTCGGTTTCTCCGGTCGAAGATTCGTCACCGGAACAAACGACGGTCGCGCCACGAAATTCCGATCCGTCCTCATAACTTCCTCCATGGATGACTCCCACGGAGGCACGCTTCATGGCCGGTTTAACCCGGGAGGATCGCGCACGCTGAGCCGTCTCGACGAGGTTGGTGCAGATGTCCAGCTCAGGGCCCGGTTCACCGATCTTGCCAATGAAAACGTGAATGCTACCAAAGGGGACCCGGTACCCGTACTCAATTGAGCCGGCCTCGGGGCCCCAGCCTGCGTCGTCAATGTAAAGCTTACCGCGGCGACTCTTAGTCATCCGGCCTACAGCGTAGCCCTCGAGTCCTTCAAAGCGGCCCTCCAAGAACCGGAAACCATCGTGCGACAGCCCCACGGTGGGCGCCAACTGTCGTGGTTTTGTCACGGCAGATGTCCTAGAGAAAGAACTTAATCGTGGAGCCATCGCGACGGGTTAGCTTGAAGGGGTTAAAGCGGACACAAGGACGCAAGAGAGTTTATACTAGTTTGGCCCCTTCGATGAAGGTAAAAGCCTACGTCTAGTTGTTATGGAATTGATGGGGTTTCGATGACTAGGGAGCCAACAAGCTTCGCCTATGTCTCGAGTTGTTGTCTGTTGTCCTTGAACCGCCGCCGGGTCGTCCCCTTATATACACGGGTGACTCCCGTCGGCTTACAGAGTCCCAATACCGGCTCATAGATGTGTCCGGTTTGGTCTCTACTTATTCCTAACTTACAATGCAGGTTAACTACTAACGCCGGTTTACGGCTACAGGCCTTGAACCGACCATGGGCCTTGAGCCCTCCTCTGTCTTCTTGGGCTTTAACATACTTAACTACTGACGAAGTTAACCCGGCCCAGATAGGCCGGTTTACGCCCAGTAGTAATATCCCCAACAGGTGGTGAGCAGAAGAATCCTGGTGTCTCGACTCCTGCTAGTAGATAGGTAGGATTTTAGTACTCGTAGGGGTGGCGTTTGGATGGATGGAAGCACTACTTCTTCGAGTCAGCCTTTCGGTCTCCGATTCTCCTCAAGTTCGTTCATTGGGACAGCTTAGACGGAGCTCCGGCGTATATTCCTGCCAACTCCTTGGGGCGACAAGGTTAGGGTTTCTCGTAGCGCATATGCAACGATGATATTTGGTGTCAGGTTCTTCAATAGATTCAAGGATTCAACGGCAACGGCTGCGGCTCCAAGGTGTTGGTCCTTAGGGGCACGTGCATGAAGACTTCCCCGCTATCATCGACATGGTCAGTCCGGCTCTGCTATGGGAGCGGCGACAGCGACATGACGGCAGCTCATTCTGACGGCTGCAACGGTTGTTCGGTGGTCCATGGACCTCAATGTAATTTTTATTATATTTGAGGTGTTTTGTACTTCTGGTGAATCTTTATAATAGTTATGTTTCTTTTTCCAAAAAAAGGCGACACCACGCATCGGCCAACGGATCTTTTTAAAAAATCAGCCGCCTCCGCATCCGTTTGATATGGGGCCATCCAGCGGCCCGACCCCTTCCTCGCCATTTCAACAAAGCGAGTGTTGCAGAAATCTTTGCAACAGGTCTCTTGTTGCAGAGACATTTGCAACAGAGGTTCTGTTGCAGATTTTTTTTCGTCTGAAACTTTTTTGAAACATGAGTATCGTTGAGGAGGGACTTTTGCAACATAGACGGTGTTGCGGAATTTTTTCATCTTAACTTGTTTACAAGATGGGTGTTATTGCGGAAGGACTTCTGCAACACAAATGATGTTGCAGATTTTTTTTGTCTTAATTTTTTTGCAACATGGGCATTATTGTAGAAGGACTTGTGTAACACAGCTGGTGTTGTAGATTTTTTTTTATCTTAGCATTTTTGTAGCATGGGTGCTATTGCGGAAGAACTTTTGCAAAACAGATGTTGCAGAAAAACTGTTAAGTGGCAGAAGTACGCGTCCAGTGGTGGAGGTCCTGGCCGGGTGCATGTTGGCTGATCAAACTTCGAGGTCCTGGCCGGTTGTGCGTCGGCTGGCCAAACTCGTATCTGACGTCTGCGCATGCGGCGGAAGTGTACACGTGATCGGTAGGCTGATTCTTATCTGTTCCAAAAAAATCGGTTGAAGTACTCCCTCTGTTTTTTTAGCCCGCATATTAGCTTTGGTCAAAGTCAAAGCTTTGTAAATTTTGACAAAGCTTATAAACAAAAATAATAACATATACAACAACAAATCAATATTATTAGATTTTTTATTGAATATACTTTCACATAATATAGATTTTTTATGGTAAATATTTATACTTTTTTATAAACTTAGTCAAACTTTCAGACAACTCTAATATCTCTACTTCTAATGGAGCAGTCCGTAAGTCGTTCGTTCGTTCGTTCACAACCCGTCCCATCGATCGATCAGAATCAACCCCCAACGATTTTATTCCTTACTTCGGTTGTCTCTCCTCTTTCCTTAGAAGACAGAAAAAATCGGCATGCAATCCCCACCTACCATAGTTCGAGTTAATTCAGGGCACATCTCTCATGTAAAAATTGGAACACAACCTTTTTCTTCCCTTGACGCCAAGGCCTGACAAAAGTAGATGCAAATCCCATACCATCAATCTTCTCATAGTGAAATCATATTTTCTGCCTGTACCT
This sequence comes from Triticum dicoccoides, assembly GCF_002162155.2. Lineage (NCBI taxonomy): Eukaryota > Viridiplantae > Streptophyta > Magnoliopsida > Poales > Poaceae > Triticum > Triticum dicoccoides. Next base: position 611,325,202 of record NC_041382.1, on the reverse strand, counting down.
ACTCGAACCAGAAATCGCTCTTTGTAATCCTGGAATGGGAAGGGCAACTTCCCTGTACGTACTCCTCCCAGATCGCTCATATTGTAGTCTTGGAATGGTTCGAATCATTCACGGCGGCGGTGCGATTCCCTGGCTGCGTGGCCAGCAGCGATGACCCATGGGCATCAGCAGCGTGAGCACACCCACGGTGCCGAAGGCGGTGCAGTGGTCGTCGCGAGCGCAAGGGCACTGTGCACGGCGTCCGTGATTTGGGCGGACTAGGGAAGCGTGTGCCGCCGCAGCATCGGCGATTCGGCGGACAAACACAATGATCCACTGGTGCCAATGAATTTTGTCAGTTGCCGAGTCTGGTGCTCGATCCACTAATTTGGAGAATTTGATTCTGTCCCACAAACACATTGTGGCCATGGATATATTCACGAATGCAGAGATTTCATGCCAAGAAGTCTGATGTGGAGGATGGGCGGGACTGTCGGGCACACGACGATCTAGTTTGTGGTAGGGTGGTCCGAGGGGTGCATGTGTGCACTCGCCTGGTTAGGAGGATGTAGGCGACAAGAAGTGCACCATCGACGTTGTTGCGCGCGTCGTGGCGGGGACGCCCGTGTGGTGGATGTGCGTTTGCTGCTCGAGCTAGGCGCTGATGTGGAGGTTCCCGACGGAAACGGACGCCGCTAGAGCTGCTACTGGAGATACTAGCGGCACGCTGTTGGAGCTGGGAGGAGATGTGGAGGCCCCGGAGCCGACTCCTCTGTGCAGCTTGCTTACATGATTGTGCATGATGGGGAGGCGGAAGGAACGGCACCTGGCGGCCAGGGCTGCTTCGTGTCACGGCCTCGGGCTCGATCTCTTCCTCAATCGTTTCCCCGGTGAGTTTTCATTGCTTCTTAGTTTTGGTTGTGCGTGGCTAAGATTTGTGGAACTCCAAACATATTAATTTCAAATTTATTGCGTTACTTGTAGCATGCCAAGGTTTGCATGGAACCCGACTAATATGAAATTTGAACATTTGCAGGTTGTTGTGATATATAGTTGCACATTAATGATTTTTTGGTGATTAGAAACTTGGAATCCAACCGTCCTGAATGAGTAGATGCAGTTCGAATCATCACCCCGAGTTGAATATAGTGATTTAGGCTATGTTGCCTGATTTATGTGTTGGTGGCTTTGGGTAGGTTGGTTTGAATCTGAATTCAGTAGCTGATGAAGGTAAATCCTTGAACAAAAAGTGAAGAAGTTTATGAGACAGTATATATATTTCATTCAACACCCACTTCCAACATTCCAAGAGTAAAGCTAGCAATCCTGATAGGAATGTTTAGTCATTGACGTTTTCCCTGATATGTCAATGTCCGCATGCCTCTCTGAAAAATACTCTTCTCAGATTACTTGTTTGTGTTTTGTTCCCTCAGTACTGAGGAACGTGATGACACAACAACGACGGATGGGGGTGAGGCAATAGAGGAAGAAGACACGAGGAGCAAAGCAGATAGAAAATAAATGAAGAACCATGCCTTTCATTTTATGATTGTGTTACCGTACCTTCTGTTTACGTATATTTATTCATGTTTATTTCATGATATATTATGGTATTTTTTAATAAGGATCACTATCTACTTCCTCCAAGTGATAGAGGAAGAGGAAGACACAATTTGTAGGTGCATAATATTATGGCATGAATTGGTTCTTTGGCAAAATGTTGATGGATCAGAATTGGTGGGGGTTATTTAGTTCAGTTTAGAGAGCATTTTCCATTGCCATATTTTTGTCACCTTTGGTTTTCTATATTGGGCCTCATCTATGAATATTTTCGATTATGTTGTTTCCCATGGTTTTTCTATATGTAACAGTATGTCAGGTTTTACAAGGTTGATCACTGAACCAGGTTCCTCCGATTAATAACAAATGGTTCAAGAGTTGTTTGTACTTTGAACCATTATTAGCGATGGATGTCCTAATAATTAATTAAGTTGGTTGTTTGCTTGCTTCTTGTGCATACAACAGGCTCGTTGACTTTATTTTTATCACAGTATGCAAGCTTCTAAGCGCTGGATCAAGGTCCTACTAATTAATTAAGGAGGTCGATCGCTTTCCTTTTTATCTCAGTAATGCAAGCTTTACATGGGATTGCCATATTGTGAATTAAAAGAAATCCAGTTCTTTTGGGCACGGTTTAGTTATTGATGAACAGAAGGTCATGTAAAGAGTAAATGGCAATGTAGCGTAACAGAACAAATACATGGTGTTGTCTGTTGCAGAGTTGCAACATATTCCTACATTTTGAAATATGGAATAGATATGATATGCTAGATATAAAGGTTCGGTTTGGAATCCTACTGTGTAGTTTGGTGTACTCTCAATATCATTTCAAGTATAAGGTTTTGTGATGAAGGGGGTCGAGCCATCAGGCGGCGGTGCCGTCAGGCGAGCTTGACTGGTTGTAGAGAAACGAGAGAAGAAGAGGAGTACTCGAGGAAGAGAGTGAGCAGTAAGTAGATTCTTATCTGGTCTAGCAATTGTCTTTTTTCCTCCGAAATAGGCAGCCAATCAGCCACGCCATTGCCACCTCACCACTCGGTGCTGCACAACCTGAGACATTGCGCCGCTACCGGACCCGTTGACGACCTAGGAGCACCGCCGCCAGGCGCCACCTCCCGAGCAGGGGCATCGCGTGCGGGGAATGTCAGGGCTGCCGCGCTAACACCAAGCGAGCAAGGCCCGGTGGCGCACGCCGGCGGCGGAGAGAGGGGGTTAGGGGTAGGGGGAACTGGAGGGAGGGAGGGGAGCCTCACTCAGGGAGACGACGTGAGGGGGACCCCGCAGAGAGTATCCTGGGCAAAAGACATTAGATTAATAGAATAGCTTTCTGCTAAAGATTGAGATGAAGAGAAATTAGATTTTTGGTCAATTTTGGGAATTAGATGGTTGATACACGTCCATTTCAAAAAATAATAATAGAAATAGTACATGTCCATGGTTGAGTGTTATTTTCAATTAACCGATCCAAGGGGAAAATGTGAGCACTATATTGATGCATTAGTATGTCATACCATATCAAGAATCTCGGGAGTTTAGAATGAACTGTTGATGGAAAAGAATATGACTTTGGTATTTGCATGCTAGGTTTTGCTCTTATCTGAAGTCCCGTGAGTACTTTCTTTTGATAAATTTGAACATGTAAATTTGCATTGCGATTTCTTAGCACATTTCTCACAAAAGGTGACATTAAGCAGTTTAAAGATGCTTGTGAGAGGCAGCACATCCTATACAACATCTTGTTGTTATTTTTCCCTTTTGCCTTAGGGTTGGAACTCTCTTGTAAATTCCTAATTTTTAATCTTTGAAAAATAGGATGGCCTTCTTATCTTCTGTATTGACATATATACTTATATTCTTCATATAAGACAAGAGAGCCATCCTATTTTTCTCGGCGAAGTTACATTCAACAAAGATGTTTATTTATGATATTGTTTCATGTAGTGTCCTACGATACCACCCAAGATAGATATCGTGAATTTGTATTGTTTACATAAAGTATTTTTGTATTTTCTTAATTTGTAGCATAGAGATGTTAATCTAAGTGTATAGTCAAGGAAGTAAAGGGGGATATGCATGTACAATGCTCACAAGTCAGATGCATACTCCTTTAGGACTTCATATATATTTTTAAAAAAAAGTTCTTCTTTATGACCGTGTTCCCATCAGATGTCTGCTACCTTCGCCGCCACCCTTGCACCGGACCTTCCCTCTATTGTCGGACTGCACACTGCACCTACGAAGCAAAAAGTGTCGGGCAGCCATCAATGCTCCTTTTTGAGGGATATTGTCAACAATGACACGCAATAACCTTCAGCCATCAATGCTTATCACTTTTGGACGACACTGCTATTTAAGCCGGTCGACTCGCTCCTCGCATGGCAAGATGGGACTAAACCTCCTACGGCACGGACATTTTAATCTATAGTTTGTTTACATATGCTATCTACAGATTTTTTTTAAATGACCGTGGCAATCGCACGGGCTTTTTACTAGTGCAAAGTAAATACTCAGTTCGTGTCCTCTCGGCTCTCGGGAAAGAAGAAAACAAACTTCTGGCCCAAAACGCATGCACGATGCATCATCCACTAGATTAAAAATGATCTAGAACCAGGGGTTCTTTTCTTCGCATCAAAATCGGATCGAGAAGAAGTAACTTACCTAGCGCGGGCTATACAATTACACAACGGGATGGAATGGAACTCTCTCTCTCTCTCGGCTGCTAGCTTAGCTATATCCAGTCGCCCTCGACGCTGCCGTCGTCGGAAGGGCGGTGGCCGTGCTCGCTCATGCTGCCCCTCAGCCGGTAGAAGTTCCTGGCCCTGGTCCTCAGCGGGCCGGACCAGTCGTACGCCGCCAGGGACTCGATCCTGTCCAGCACGGCGCTCGGCGTCGACCGCGGCCGCCGCGCCGACGGCTCCTCCGCGAGGTCCGAGCTGTAGCCCGCGGCCGCGCTCGCGCGGGGCGCCCCGGGGACGCACGGCCAGGACGGCGCGTCGCTGTCGTCGTGCCACGAGCAGCTCCTGCCGCCGTCGTTCCACGGGGACTCCTCCTCCTCCTCCGTGGGCGTGCCGCCGCCGCCGCCCAGGGAGCCGCTGCAGGTCTCCTCGTTGCCGCCGCTGTAGATCAGCTTCAGCGCCTGCACCACCTCGCCCATGAACGGCCGCTGCGCCGCCTCCACGTGCACGCACATGGACGCGATGGCCGCCGCCTTGCCCAGCTTCTCCATGTCGCGGCTCGCCGCCGGCAGGGACGGGTCCGCCAGCAGCTGCAGGCCCTCCCGGTTGGTCAGCAGCGGGCGCGCCCAGGTGACCAGGTTCTCGGACCCTGGCGGCTGGGTCATGTCCACCGGCTTCCGGCCCGACAGGAGCTCCAGGAGCACCACGCCGTAGCTGTACACGTCGCTCTTGACAAGGAGATGCCCCGTCATTGCATACTCCGGGGCAACGTACCTGCAAATGATCCATGATCCGTTTCAAAACTCCACAAGGATTCAAAGAAACTTAGCGCGGTGTATTACTCTACAACGATGGCAGTAACAGCAGGATTCTTACCCGAAAGTTCCCATGACCTGAGTGGAAATGTGCTCAATTCCTTCTGATGCTTCCTTCGCCAACCCGAAATCCGCAACCTTGGCGGTGAAATCGTTCTCCAGTAGAACATTACTAGCCTTGAAATCACGGTGAATAACATGGGGATTGGCATCCTCATGCAGGTAGGCCAGACCCCTTGCTGCACCCAGCGCTATTTTCATTCTGGTGTCGAAGTCAAGTGGGCCATATATTTTATCTGGACCTGAAATATCAAAACAGAAAGTATATTAGGAGTACATATTTACAGTAGAGAATTTCCTGGGGTTTTTATATGCCAACAAAAAAGACCAGATCATATATGCATATGGTGTTGTACGCTTTGGAGGTAAAGTTTCTTAAACACTATGAACGCGGACATGTTATGCAGGTCAACATAGTTCACATACCATGCAGGTGTGACTCCACGCTTCCATTTGGCACAAGCTCAAATACCAAGCACCGCGTGCTCCGTTCAACGCATATACCGACCAACTTGACGAGATTGCGGTGATGCAAACGACTTAGCATCTCAACCTCTGCGATGAACTCACGGTCTCTGTTTTGATGTTTCCCAGTGAGCAATTTGACAGCTACCTCAACTCCATCTTCAACTATGCCGCGATAAACACGTCCATACCCTCCTTCACCTATTATTCTGTTGAAGCTAAATTTGTCTGTTGCCTTCTCAAGCTCAGAAATTGAGAATGTCTTAACCGTGCGCGGGCAGGTTGCTATAGTCGAAGGAAAAGATGCTGTCGAGCTAGTCATACTGGAGAACGATGACCTCATACCTGAAACAGTCCGTTAGTAACAAGGTGTTATTACAAACTGTTCGGATATTAAACGATCTGAAAATGAAGCTTTGTTGTCCCTGGTGCATAGTCACTAGGAAATTGTAGCAAGATTAGAATTTGTACAGTCAAGGCCTGGTGTTTAATTCTCAGCTTAACTAACTTAGTACAAATTGCTATAATGCAGAAATTAGAGGTGTAGTGTATTATACAATAGCTGCTAACAAAATTACCTGTTTTTCTGGTGTTCGAGGAATTTGAAGCATGACCAATTCCATGAGGCTTTTGGCGTCCTTTGTATTTGCATATGATGCAGATGCCAAAACATGTCAAAACAAACACAACAGCTGACAGAGCAATTATGGCGACAATTTTGGAGCTAATCTTCGGATGGCTTCCATTGTGTACATTTGCACCAAAGGGATACTCATTGCTGCTTATTGGACCCAAGGATCCTGGGATATTAGGTACTGAAGAAGGAAGGCCTGCAATGTTTTTGTGATCAAATAAAGCAAGCAAAACTTGACTAATGGGCCATTACGCTAGCGAAGTGGATGTGTCAACAACAATCATGTCACTCACCAGGATAATGAACATATGTTACATCATAATCACCAAAAATAGATGACTTTATAGGAACCTTCTTTTGCAAAAATCTGTTGCTAATCAGCAAGGCTGAAGTCCTATCAAACTTCTGACCTAGTGGCACCAAATCGATGGTGACCGTAGTCTTATCTGGATCTTGAATACTGCCCCCAGCACCCATTATCCGAACTTGACTCTGTTTCAGGAATGTACCTGCTGCAATCTCGATTTCTAGCTCATCAACTCTAGGGAACAACTGGTACGGCGCCACACTAAGATCGAGCTGAATTTGCATAGGATATACACAACCACAAGGGGAACCGATTGGAGTAGAAGTGAGCGGAGCGGAACAAGTTATCCCACTGCAATCTGTTTAATTTTCAGTGACAGGCAGGCCTATTAGTAATGTGATGTTCAGTACTAAGAGTAGGAAGATGCAGTTTCTATTGGTCTGAGGAGAAAAGTAAAACCTTGTCTTTCGAATGATGGTGACGAAGACGGTGGGGCGACACGAGGCCGTTTTCTGTGATGCCTATGCACTGGGTGATAAACAGAGGCACCTGATAAACAAAAGCATAGATAAGTGATACAAACAATTCAAAATAAACAGGATAATTGAAATGGGAAAATAATGATCTTATGTCACGGACAGAAAAAGTATGTGATTGCTATGCTACACCTGTAATTACCAATTATATGTAGAAACCTCATGAGTAGTTCTACTTACTTTGAGGCCCCGGAGAAGGGGCTGGTGCAGGGGAAAGAACCGAATGCCGATGATTTCTACTCCATAATCCAAGTAAATAGGCCGTGATGGTTGTTGAGCTTGCCGTTCCCAGTGGCACTGCACAGGGTAAGGGTATTCAGGAAAGGTTTCTGAACTTTGAACTCATGCAATGCATATACAAACACCAAAATAGATAATACAAAACTTGCATTCACTATAGCTGAAACGGCAATGTGTTTAATGGGCTCAAAAATGAAAACGTAGGCATGTTTTCCTCATCGGTTGGAGCTTGGCATTATGCATAAAGTCGAGTTGGTGCCGCCGAGTGCAATGCCAGCTGCTCTATGCAAGAAGATGAGGACCGACCGAACGGAACCTGCCCAAAAGGCCAAAACCCCTCGCCAGCATTGCACCAAAACCTAGAAATTTCGGTACCGATGCTTGCTGGCACCGACGATGCAACAAATCCGAATCACAAATTTGCATCCAGATTACAGGTTTGATGTGCAGAGCCTGATTTGGTTCATGAAAAGCAGCTAGGAAAAGGAGGCCGGAGACGGCAACCTCTGCCTTGTCCGCCCGGCCTGGATTCAGATGCGCTCAGGCAAATCGCAGGGGCCAGCTCCATGAAGCAAAGGCAAAAACCTTTCCCCCGCACAAGTCATGGCCATGGGGGTACTTGCCACGCACGCCATGGCCGCCGCTTTCCCCGGGCGATCCCATTGCAGGGCCGCGAGCCGAGGCCAGAATTCCACCCGGCATTGCGGCTCGAATGTCGAATCCAAGAAAAAGCAAGATAAACCACCCGTGCAAGAACAGCGGAGAGGGGAGGGGAGAAAATCTCGAGCGTGCGTACCATAAACGGAGGAGAGCGCGGCGAGGAGGAGGAGCAGGGCGGCTCCCCGCGGCCGCATCTCCGCCGGAGCCCGGTGGGCGGCGCGGGCTCCCTCAGGGCGCCGCCATGCGCGCGGGATCCCGCGGCCCGCCTCGCGCTAGCTCTGCTGCTGCTGCTTCCTTCTGCCCGCGGTGGAAGCTCTCTCTTTTTTTTCTTCTGCTCCTCCGTCTCGGGTTTTTTGGTTCTTCGCATTGAAGTGATGCGCTGGTCCCGAGGGGGCATTAATTGGCGGGTGGGAAGATGCATCGGGGTCTTTGAACCTTTTCCGAATGCGTGTGTGCAAAAAAAAAAATTACTCCTGTTTGGCTGGTTTAACTGACGCGGCCACGTGTCCATCACCTGCCCTTCCGTCCACAGTAAATTCCCTTCTCGTTTGATTCCAAATCTTCATCTTGCGCCGTATCCTCAACTTTCTTCATGATACTTTTGACTATTGACACAATTCTTCAGTAGTTGTAAATTTTCTATCTTGCGCCAGATCCTCAACATTAGAAGGCTATAGTAAGAGCTGGATTATTACAGTATGGTTATAATGCAATCAATTGGTTACGTGGAGTTGTTATGTCACTTATAATCGACATAATAGCAAAATTGCCTTTGAAGGCAGTTTTTACAATTAACGTGGCCACGTGTCTACCACGTGCTCTGCCGTTCACACTAAATTCCTCTCTCAAACATTTGAGATTCAAAAAGAATCATCTTTTGACCAGATCCACAACATTTGACGGCTCTAGTGAGAACTGGATTAGGCTAGTCATAGTGGGAAGTGACTTAGGATGTTACTAGTATTACTTTCACTGTGGGGAATAACATATGTGTGGTATCGTGCAAGTAATCACTTATTGTGACTTACTGTGACTTGGGATGCGCAACGTTACGGTAACATATTATGTTACTCCAGACACATCTCTCCTCATTAACTACAAGCCACATAAGTAAACTTTTCTTGGAATATGTTATGTTACTACCACTATATGAGGCCCTTTCCAGTGCTCCATGGTGGATAGGTGCTAAGGGTGCCACATAGGCAGAAAAATGAGGTGGCAAAGTAATTAAAGAGGAGAAGAGTATTATAGTGACCCCAAGAAGAACCAATGCTAAGCACGTGAACCTATGCAAAAAGGCTACCAACTAATACGTGAAGGAGTTTTCTTATTAAATAATTAAATAAAGGAGGCTTAGCTACGAAAACTAAGCACCCATGCATTGGGGATATTAATTGCTAACATTTTAACGCACTTAGCACCTTACTTTAGACCCTGTTTGGCTCATAAGTTCTAGGACTTTTTTTAGTCCCAACTTATAAGTCTCAAGTCCCTAAAAAATCCCTACCTGTTTGGTTCCTGGGACTTATAAGTCTCTATAAGACCATATTACAACTATAAGTCCCTATAAGTCCCTCCTTGAGAGTCTTATTTCATAAGTCTCAAATGCCCACTTTAAGTCCCTATAACTCCCTCCTGTTTGGTTTAGATGGGACTTATAGGGACTTATTTAAGTCCCTAAACCAATAAGTCTGTGGAAACAAACACCCTCTTAGCACCAATGCATTGTGAGAGGTCTGACCAGCCTTAGAGGCTTCACAAGTTACTATGGCATTGGTCTCAACTCTGGAGCCATTGTTTGACACCGGGTCTATGGACCTTGGCATAGTGGCATCGACCTATTTATCTAGGCTATTGTACCTTGTGTATTGACTATTGACACCATACTTCATGCTACTAGTAAAAGTTTTGATAAGATCCAATATTGCGGAATTTAATTAAACAGGAGCAATGTTTTCAAAATTGTTTAGATTATATGAATTCAATATTAGATTTTAACCATGGTTCCATGAGGATCTGGCATAAGTAAAACATCGTGTGCACCACATCATATCTACAACCTCTGATCTCATAAAAATCTTATTGCCATTCTTATTACAACAATAAAGGTATCTCATAGCAACCGACACATTATCTTTTCCTTCGTCTGCTCTATCATCTATATCGTAGAAAGTCCACACAGTTTCACTCCTACGTACGATCTCCTTCTGTTTACCCACTTTTGATGTGATACAAAAAAATGCTTCGTGGACTTGGCTTTTCCTCTCAACAAACTCTTTCCTAATATCTTCCACACCAGTGCCACGAAAATATCTACTTGGCCACCACATGCCCATTGATGGGCACTATTGTTATTATATGATGATGGTCAATGCCGAGTATTGCCCATAAGCATCGGTTCCATGTCATCCGTCAACTCTAATCATGTTTACGTTCATGACTCCAGTCACCGCCATCACAAGTTTGACAACCATCCTCGACTCTCATTCACCATCAATACGTTATCATAATTCGTGGATTCCACCACCAACTTCATCCATTGTTCCTATGCCTCGACCAATTTTGAAGATTTCTAAGATGGCACACTGATCAACATTCGGATTCGAGTTGAACATGCTGCAAAACTATTGTTTACAAATTCTACGTATCACCTAGCCAGAAGAATCCTAAGAGCATCTCTAACTGATCCCGTAAAACTTAACTCCATAGCCTGCCCTTGTCTTTAACTGCTTGCAATTTAAGGAGTTAAAGGGTGGGTGTTCCTAGTCGATCCCTTATATTTAACTCCTTACAGTTTTTCCACTCAATTCTTTTAACCTTTTCACATACATTTCAAACAATTGCACCATATTTCATCATGATTGAAATTCAACACACGCAACAAATCAACCATACATATCATATCATTGACATCGAGCAACTCAAATTAAAACATGCATAGAGTTCATCCAAAACGACCACATCGGTCAAGTTTGATCCAAAATCACCACAACATGGCATGTATTGTTGTGGATCGAGCCCTACCAAATGCATACTACATGAACTCAAGCACCATCACCACCTCCAAGGCCACCACCATCACCTCCTTGTCCACCACCATCACCTCCTCATCCACCGCCATCCCCGCAACCACCATCATCACCTCCTTCTCCACCGCCATTCCCACGGCCACCACCACCATCCCCCGATTGGTTCATGATATCTACACGAGTGAGCTTCCAATACCTTTTTGCTGTGGCATCCATCATGGTTGGGTCCGTAAACACGATACACATTCTTTGGCCTTCTTCTCTTTCATAAGCCTCTCCTCCTCGAGTGCAAGCCTACGCTCCTCCGCCTTCACCTTCCTCTCTTAGGCTACCAACTTGGACCACCATTTATCGTCCTCCAAGGACTTGAGCTCATCCTACCTTGCCACCTTCTCTTCTTTGTGTTCGTCCATCAATGCTTTCTTTGTCTAGATCATAGCCAAAAGCTCTTCCCTATAGGCGTCGAAGCCTCCTCTCTTCTTCCACTCTTTTGCAATCTTATTACCGTCTGGCCTTTTGTTGGGATTTTCATCGTCATCGTCATCGTCATCGTCATCGGTTTCAACGGATATGCCAATCATTGACCTCTTCAGTGTCGTCTCAGAGTTCCTCCTAATCCACTTCTCGTTGTTGCAAAGTTCTTTGTAACAATGGTGCAACGTGAAGCCCTGGCCACCATCTTCTTGTTGTGTTTCTTGTATAGATCTTTGATGATGGGACCATAGACCGTGTTTTGCACCCTACTCGATGGTGAATGGTTGACTCGATCAATACAAGTGGACTATCGGTTGCATTGCTTTAGGATGGTGCCCCAAAGGTGCCCAAGAGAGCCTTGAGTGCAGCTTGATGAGACATCCATGATGTTGCTACGGTACTATTCAATCCTACGCTAAAACTTATCCTTTGATTGATCCATGTCAACCAATGCATCGAGCAACACGTTCATCCAAGCATGACACAAAGCAACGTCTTCTTCTTGGGAATAGTTGCGTCTCATCGATATCTTTACGCTTCCGTGTGTCTTCATTGGATCATTGACCTTCTCCTCCACTTCGGGATCATCATCCTCCCCAGCCTCTTCTTGTTGAGCAAACATCGACTCTTCATAGTGTCGATCATCAAGGCCAAGCATGAGTGACTCCTTCAATTCAGACAAGAATTTGGTCGCAGTCAACTCCTCCACACTGTAATCAACAACAATAAGTCCATCACTATATCTCCGCAAGCAATCAGCAATGTATCGAGCGAAAAGAAAAGGCGCAAAGTTTTACCTCTCCAACATTTCATCAACCACTTGGCGGTGGTCGGACATGCTGGACGAGGGGGTGTAGGGATCGTCGGAGACGAGGTACGAGTCGCCGGAGCAATGGGATGGCGATCTGCCATCGCCAGGGCCGCTGCGGCCCTGCCACCACCCTTGCTGCCGGCCTTGGTTGATGGTGCGGCGGCCCGGTGCAAGTTTTTTCTGCCCAGTACCCCTTCCTTGGTGGTCTTGGATCCTACCTTTTGCCTCCATCTGAAAAGGAAAAAAATGTTTTTGGATAGCATAGGTGATGCCACTCGAGAGAGTGCTGCTATGTGACCTGTGATCCCACCGTGGAACTGTAGCAGATATAACAAACTGTACTACGGTGGGTTTTATCTTCACGAGAGATGAGCAAACATAGCGGTGCCGCCACCCGTGCTGATCCTATCCTGGATTTTGCCAGCCAATGCTGACGCCGTCACACCATCCCGGAGAAGTAAGCTTAAAGCAAGCAGCAGAGCAGGCCCACCACCTCATCCATTTCAAGCTGGTCAAGGACAATCAAGTCCCGTGGTCAGACGTCAGCTCGGCCTTGCCTCTCCCGCCATTGCCGTTCCCGAAAGGAACCGGAGGGTGAAATGCTCACGTCTCGATCGATCCATCCATCGAGTGTGTCTCAATTGATTTTGGTTTGGCTGGCCGCCGGGCGAGGTAAACTTGCAAGGCAGGAAACGTCGGCGCTTTACTCCTCCTCCTCCTCCCTTACCCTCTGATCCGATTGGTAGAATAAAAAAGGCAAGTGGGTCACCCCTTGTCCCGTGCGCCGGTCAGGAATCGCACCGGCGACCAAAGTGGACGAGCAGCAATAGGCGCGTGGTGGATCGACGCCTACGCCTACGCGGCTGCGAGCAGGTAAAAAAAAAAGAGGCGAATCTCAGGTGGCAGAGAAACAGAGCCGACAGTGTGTGTGTCGCCAGCTTCACCCGAATTTGGGGTGAAAACAGACGATCGCGCGTCAACCATATACGTTCATATTTTTTCACTTCTTCCGTGGCAGCAAGCACTGATCATCAGACACCCGCAATTTGGCTCCAAGTCGTGCTCATCCAAGGTAGTAGATGACTTCTAGTGGTAGTATAATAAACAAACAAACAAATAATGGCATCATCACAAACCTGCGGATGAACCCAAAACATTTGGCTCCACGCATCGATCGAACCTACCTCCCGGAGCACTTAAGCCGCAACCACCACCAGCTCGGAGTCGCTCTCAAAAAGTGCTACTACCTCTGTTCCTAAATATAAGTCTTTGTAGAGATTTCACTATGAACTACATAGGGAGCAAAATGAATGAATCTACACCTTAAAATGCATGTATATACATCCGTATGTGGTTCATAGTAAAATCTCTACAAAGACTTATATTTAGGAACGGAGGGAGTAGTAGATAGTAGGAGTAGATTGCTGTATGTTGAGTAGACAGTGGACAAGCAGCGCTGAACTGAACTGGTGATGACCCTACAGCGCGGAGGTTGCGATGGATCGATCCTTGTAATCATTGGCGGATCCCAAGTCCAGGGATCATGATTTCCGCGACCTAGTAGAACTGAGCCCGCACATGGACATGGACGCGCACGCATGAGCGCATGAAAGCGAATGGTACGCTGCCTAGTACGTGCGCCGGACCAAATGCACCATTCAAGAGGCAAAGGGGGGCTGAATAGACCCAGCTGTACTTGGTTTCGGCTCACCGACTCGCTGAAGCTATCTCATCTGTAAATTCAAGATTTCGGTTTGGGATTAGGATTGAGCCGTGCAAGAGCAAAGACTAGGCACCATCTTAAATTCTTAAGATCGAGTGCCCACACACCATCCATCACTTAAATTTAAATACTCATACTACAGTTAACCCTTGTATAAATATACACAGAAAAATGTTAAAAAGTTCCTGTCCTCCGCATTGGACAAAATGAAGTAAAAATTTCATCACCACCAGGGAAAGTATAAGATGACACCACCACTTAGATGCTCCCATGATACCATTTTGAAAAATTCAAGTTCAAATGTTTCAAAAAGATCCGAAAAGTCATGAATGTTCACTACACATGTGTCTACAACTCTTAAAAAACTGATATCCAAATTTGACATACACATTGAGAAACAATAGACAAATCCAATTGTGAATAGTGTTTTTTTTCACACTATTCATGTTGAATTTGTCTTTTTTGTTTCTCTATGTGTCTACTTTGAATTTGGATCTGAATTTTCTAGGAGTTGTAGATACATGTGCTGTGAGCATTCACATTTTTTCTCATAATTTTTTAATCACTAAATTTGATTTTCTTTTTTTCGAATTGGTAGCATGAGAGCAACATGGATGGATAAGTTTTCGTTAAGTTCGTAACCTTGTACCTCTTGCCTCACCTTGGAATCTCAGGGCAGGATTACCGTTTATGAGAGTCGAATGTAGCAATCCGGGGTCATCCAAAATTAGAAGTTGATTGTTATTTTTGCATAAGCATCATATTGCATAGATTTAAATATATTTTTAGATATTTTATTTTACAACGGAAAGCTCGAAGCTCGTGAACATAATAAGCGCTCTATAGCTCTTTCCGCTCATGCTCGTAAGTTAATGAGCCGAGCTGATCAGCGTTTTTAGCTTGGACGTGGCATCTGGCGCCCGAGCGCTTGCTCGCGGGGTCGAGCGCTCTCCCCAAAAGGAAGGCGGACTGTCACTTTCCCCCAAAAGCAAATCAGTTTCTCACACCATCATCTCACGCCCACGTGATTCCGAAACCAACTGACATCTTAAAAGAAAACTACACGTATTCACGCTACTCAGGAAATCACCTACGATCTTATCCCGCGTGCATTTATTTGGGTTTCAAAAAATTTCAAAAGGTATAACTTTTGATTCGTGCATCGGAATTCTGATCCGTTTTCACCGTTGGGTTTCTCACGACAAGTACTTCAAAATTAGATCCCATATGTGTACATTTTGACAAACTTTTTTTGCGGGCAACTTTGGGTTGTATTGAGGCAACTATAGTGCTATAAGAAAGCAACTTTTTTTTTCTAGTATGACCGCCTATCAACAAAAAATTCTTCTAAGTTGGTAATCACAACTATCAATTTGACTAGCTTCATCTCTAGGTTGTATACCATAAGTAGCAAGTATCTTAACTCTATACCACCTATTACACTAGTGCGCACATTTAATTAGGAGGCTATTAGGTGAATTCACTAATAGATACGGTTCAATTCGTCGAGCATCAAAGTAGCTCCTACTTAGCACTAAAGTTGCCTCATTTAGCATCATGTTCTTATTTTTGGCCTGGTATGACTTTCTATTAGGTTGATCTCGTCAAAACAATAAAATCACACAAAACATGAGGTGCCTTTAGTGCTACATACAAGCAACTTCACTGCACTAGCTCGTGTGCGCTCGTGACGCCCATATGGCGCAGCTGCACGATTGAGTATTTAGGTTTTAGCTTTTTAAGATTAACGAGCTCGAGCAAAACGAGCTTCACGAGCAACTCGTTTAGCACGTTAATTTCGCCAGCCTATCTAGGCCCAGCCCACTTTGGCACATTTCGCCAGCCATTCTAGGCCCAGTCGCCCCAGCAGCCCGGTCATCTAGCGGCCTAGCGCTGTAGCGCCAGCGCACATCACGCCACACACCCGAGCGCAGAGGGAGGAGTCGAGGACTCGAGGCGGCGGCTAGGGATTGACCGCACGCTTTCTCTGCCAGACCACGGCGGCGGCCGAGCCTCGAGCACCCTGTCAGTCCGGCGACGTTCCTCCCCCGCCGCCCGCCGGTGCGTGTCCCGCCGCCGGCCCCCTCTCGCCTCCCCCATCTCCGTTCCGAACCCCGAGTCCCGAGCGTCCCGCCTGACCCCAAACGCCGAGACAGCTCATAAAGGTCAAGAAAAGGCCCCCACAAAAGGCCCAGGAGCCCCAAACCCAAACACAGGCCCATCATCTCCTGGTCCCGACCTCGCACTCCCCATCCCAGCATCCAACTCCAGCTCCACCTCGCCGCCGCCCCCACCATGTACGGCGTCGGCGTCGGCGGCGGCGGAGGCGGGTTCAACGCGCCGTCCACGGCCTCCGGGCGGCGCAAAAACCAGGAGGACGACGACGACGAGGAGGAGGAGGAGACCGGCGACGGCCGCGTCCTCGAGGCGTGGGAGCGCGCCTACGCCGACGACCGCTCGTGGGAGGCGCTGCAGGAGGACGAGTCCGGCCTGCTCCGCCCCATCGACACCAAGAACCTCGTCCACTCGCAGTACCGCCGCCGCCTCCTGCTCCGCTCCGCGGCCGCCGCGGCCCGCATCCAGAAGGGCCTCATCCGCTACCTCTACATCGTCATCGACCTCTCCAAGGTTAGTTGCCACGCCCTAGTTTGATCTCCTGTCTGTTAGGTTAGCCATTCCGGTCAAGCACCTGGTTCGGGATCAATGGGCCTGGCGAGCAATGCTGATCGGGCTAATCTCCCTTTGTATTGTTTAGGACTGTTTATTATGACAACCCTACCGAGAGTGATCTGGTGTTCTTGCACACTGTCTGTCGAGATGTGGACCAGAGTCACCATTGGTGAACTGGTGACCATCTGAGCAATGAGCTAATGCTTTGGATTGATTTGTATGTTAGTTGTTTCACCAAGCTGCCTGTGGTTATTTGTAGCGAGAATGTAGGTCCATATCCAATAGTGGTGCTTCATTTTGTTTGTGTAGAAAGAGCTCGTAGACGATCTGATTCGTGTCCTTTAGCTGTGCTGATCCTACGAGAGTTCATGCATATCTGGCAGCTTGCCTTCTCCCTTGATGTTCTCTTTGAATAGCTGAATGTTGGTGTTGACATGTTATAGTTGGTGGGCGTTAGGGCATTTGGTAGGGTTTGTTGATATGGCAGTTATCAGGGGCAGACTAGGGGGAAAACCAAAAAAATTAATGGAGGGATTTGAATCATTTAGTGCAAGGAATTAGCCAGCTAGTGTCAAAACTATGCCATAAGAAAATAACAGCTTTACTGTTGAGTATCACTTAACATAATAGTAAAGAGTTTATGTTGGTTTGACAGAATTTTATATGTCTTGTGCATGTATTCTTTTAGAAAATGTTCATGTTGTTTTCTCTTCATCACTATTTCCTTTCGCTCTTGCAGTGTAGCTGATAACATAATATTTGAGCAGCATATATTGTCTAGTTTGAACAATTAGGAATTTAGTTGTCCTCAAAATCTGTTGTTGGTAATTTGTGTGCGTTGCATTTTATACTGTTCACAACTTACGTTTCTTCTTTTCATTCTCTTGTAATCACCTTTTGTCTGGTTGTATTTTGCTCATTTAGGCAGCTTCAGAAATGGATTATCGCCCTAGTCGAATGGCTGTTGTTGCTAAGTGTGCTGAGGCATTCATAAGGGAATTCTTCGATCAGAATCCCTTGAGCCATGTTGGGTTAGTGACAATTAAAGATGGCATTTCTCATCGACTTACGGAGATTGGAGGGAGTCCAGAGTCACAGATTAACGCATTGATGGGCAAGCTTGAGTGTTCTGGTGATTCATCTCTGCAGAATGCTCTAGAACTTGTCAATGGTTACTTGAACCAGATTCCTTCCTATGGTCACAAGGAAGTATTATTTTTGTACTCCGCACTGAATACATGTGATCCTGGTGATATCATGGAGACAATAGAAAAATGCAAGAAATCCAAAGTTAGATGTTCGGTTATTGGGCTTGCTGCAGAAATTTTCATTTGCAAGCATCTCTGTGAAGAGACTGGTGGATCATATACGGTTGCACTAGACGAGGTGCTAAAATATGTTTGTGTTTGTAGCTTTTACTCTTGATATTCAAATCCTGTGATGATGAAATAATGTTTCTTTCTTTTGGCAGTCCCACTTCAAGGAATTGCTGCTTGAACATGCTCCTCCACCACCTGCCATTGCAGAGTATGCTGCAGCTAATTTGATTAAGATGGGTTTTCCACAGAGGGGAGCAGAGGATCTTATCTCCATCTGCTCTTGTCATAAGAAAATTAAATCTGGTGCTGAAGGTTACATATGTCCCAGATGCAAAGTTAATGTCTGTGAGCTTCCGACGGAGTGCCGAACATGTGGTCTAACACTTGTTAGTTCTCCACATCTGGCACGATCCTATCACCATCTCTTCCCTGTAGCGCCATTTGATGAGGTGACGTTCAAATTAGGTCAAAAGGGAGGACAAAATTGTTTTGGCTGCCAGCAGAGTCTCATTAACACCGGTATGCTTAAACACATCTCTGCCCAAATATGCTGTCTTGCTTCGGTTAATTTTCTTCAAATGAGGAAATATATCTTTAATGTCCTTGGTCTCTGTGTTAGAAAAAGGAGGAATTATCATAATGAAGCAGTTTCCAGTCTTTGTTGCCTTATTTATTTTCTGTCCTAACATTTAGTGGTTGTTATTGTGTATACCATGGGGTGCTTTCTTTATCCATGCTATTGTCACTTGAGAGTGAAGTGTGGATCATCAACTTAACCCCACGACCAAAGTTGCATAGCATAGAGGGCAACATATGTGAAAACCAGCCTTAAATTCTTTCAGCATTTAGAAGCGAACTGTCAATGGAACATAACTTAGTTCTGCAGTTTTGAGAGTGGGGGAAATTATTATCCTTCTGAATTCACATGATTCCCTTTTCTTGACAATCTCATTTATGTTTTTGTTCTATGTTACGCTAGTATGAGTATCCTATATATTCTTATGCGCTGTAATCATCAGGTTCATTGACTATACCTCCATGAACATTGCAGGTGGCCAGTCTAATATCCATGTCTGCTGTCCAAAATGCAAGCACCACTTCTGCTTCGACTGTGATATTTACATCCATGAGAGCTTGCATAACTGCCCCGGTTGCGAGAGTCAGTGCAGTTCATCTCGGTAGAGACGCCGCCATCATGTGCATTGTTCAGGTGTTGATCCTTTTTTTTGAGTCGGAGCTACGCATTGTTGTAAGCTTTCTGGTGCCCTGACGTTGATGACAGTATTGCTGGACAATCGAACGGTGTACAGATAACACCTGGCATCCTTTTGTTGGCACCTCTTGTTAGATTGTGCTAGCTAGTTAAGCTATTGATGCAGTTAGAGGTGGAGGTGCTGAGAGTAGAGCGTTGCGTTGAGAAGAGACTTGAGGAATGTACGACGTGAAGAATGGAAACCTGGTAGCTCTTGCTGTTTTTTCTGAAGCAAGATCAATATATGTTATTTTCTTCAGTGTCTTCGCCTGTGTGTTTGCTTGGCATGCCACCGCGGGGGCAACTTGCATAGAAACAGCTTTCTTCTAGGTGAGATACATGAGATCTGCCATTTTTGCGCAGAAAAACAAGCCGTTGTGCCGTGTGAGAATCAGCCCAGTAGAAAGAAGCGTTCAACTAGTGTATTATTCTTTGGTTTGCCATTATGGATCGAATTTGCATTTGAATTGTTTTGACATGGTGCATACTGAATTTGAAATTGTTTCCTTTTTGTGATGTGATACACGAATCGTTGCCAATAAGTTTCTAAAACCTTCTCCGTGATGTGGTCGGTGGCCCGCACGGCATGGGGACTGGCAATTGCATCGTCTTGTTGGTTGACAGTGCAAGGGCTCACCGTATTTCCCCTGGAGGCCATGCTTGACCTTGACGTCGAGTAGTAATGCTTTGCACAGGCGTAGGACTGCAGGCGGAGAAGCGAAACGTTTGTCCAGCGAGCGTTACGACTCACGACGGTCACTGCTGGAGCAGGGCCCGAGATGGAGACGGTGCTGATGGCCGCCAGGTTGGCGGCGCTGGACGTGCAGGTGCAGTGCGCGACCGTCGCCGTCCCCTGCAGCTTTCTGAAGTCTGATAATGTTGTTGCCCGGCACTGCTGCGCGCGGGTGATGCGGCCCGTGGGCCATGGAGCTCGTGCAATGATGACACACACCGGAGTGGACTTTTGCCCCGTCCCGTCCCGGAGGGACAGCGACATGGCTCGCCATCACGCTGCCTGCTTTGCTCCTCCGCCGCACCAGGCTCTGCTCCACCGTTTACAAAGGCAGCAGCCAGCAGTGCTCCAGCCGGGCCCCTAGCCTAGGGGGTGGGTTTATGCACGATTCATCAGTCAGCTGCGTGCATGATTCGCGCCGGCACCGCCCGTGAACCGGCCGCTCATGGCGCAGTTATAGCCGGCCGGGCCGGAGGAAGGTGGCAGCGCCAGCCGATTGATCTGGGTCTTTCTTTCTGTGTTAGCAAGTGCGTGGGTGCGTGCGTGCGTGCCATAAAGTCCAATGCTTTTCGGACGCAATTTGCCAAAGGTGTGCGTGTGGCGGTGGTCGCCTTTTGGGACGGGACGCGCCTTTCCGCAGCCCGTAAGTTTACCATTACCAAGCTTTCTTTCTTTCTACCAGCACCAAAGAGATAGCATGCCCGCTTTACGGTTACGGCTGAAATGAAATTTACAGCGTGAAAAGGGCAGTAGGCTGCTAGCATTTACTACTGGTACTCCTGGTCGCGGATGAAGGTGCACTGCGTGCTTCGCTCTGCAGAACCACCCTAAAAAAATCCGCTCGTCAACGCAGCAGGTGCACCATTATTTTTCCCCGATACATCACGTACGTCCCCCTACGAGTCCTTTCATCAAACTATAATAAGCGTGGATATACTATGTGCCTTGAATCGAGTAGCGCATGCATGCATTCGATGAATAATTATTATTATACTCCTTCCGTTTCTAAATATAAATTCTTTTAAACATTTCACAATGAACTACTCCCTCCGGTCCTTTTTAGTTCGCATATAAGATTTGACTGAAGTCAAGCCTCATAAAACTTGACCAACTTTATAGAAAAAAAGTACCAACATTCACAATCTGAAATCAATATCAATGGATGTGTCATGCCTTAAAATTTCATATTTTATAACTTTAGCATGGCAGATGTTGATATTTTTTCATATAAATACGGTCAAACTTTGTGAAGTTTGACTTTACAGAATTCTAATATGCAGAGTAAAAAGGACCGGAGAAAGTACATACGGATGTATATAAACATATTTTACAGTGCAGAGTCACTCATTTTACTCCATATATAGTTCTTTATTGGAATCTCTAAAAATCTTATATTTAGGAACGGAGGGAGTATTTCTGTTGGTTGAGCGCGCTGAAGCAGACGACCCAACAGCTGCATGAAATTGGTGTGAGTGTGAGTGTGTGACGATGTAACTCAGTGGTGGTTCACCTGCATCGGGCAACTTAACCGGGTCCCAACCACCGGATCGACCTCCCCCGTTTCCTCAACCGGCATTGCTTATTCCGTCGGTGCAAGGATGGATGACGTGACGGGAAACGCGTTAGGGTGAGGCTGCTTGGCGCATGAGCACTGCACACTCCAACAGCATGATCGGTCTTCCACGCCAGGAAGTTAGTCCGTTCTCAAACGGAGGGCAGCAGACTCCGAAAGCATGAGCGGCTTGCCGTTGCACTTGCCTCTGCCTGCCAGTGCCAGCCAACTGGACGATGGTGGAGTGTTTGATAGACTAGACTAATAACATCGCCATGGATTTTTCTCCATTATGGAAAAGGAGGACAAGTCAAACTACCGCTTGCATGATATGCCGTGGGTTTTTATTTTTCCTCCTCCCCGTTTCCGGATCCTTTTGTTATTGTTAGTTGGAAGGAGGAGATTGCATGCATCGATAAATCATTGACCATGTGCATGATGCACATATATAGGTACAGGGTGGACCAGCCTCTACTTGTCTTTCAAGATGTACAAATATACAATGGGGGGAGGGGGGGAGGGGGGTGGAGATACAACGGTATAAATACAGACCCAAGTCCTATACACATGCATTGGACAACATACACTCAACAGTTATCTTCTGTTTTGTTTGCTCTTTTTGCGCCTATTTTCGCTTTGAAGAGCTTTCAGCTCCATGCCTCCATCTACCCTTGTGAAATCTTGTCGTTTATCCCATCTTTGGTTGACTGAGGGAAGTGCTTGCGGAACCATGGCCGGCCTCTTGCCGACCCCTCCTTCCTCCTCCTGCTTCCTACCCCCGCCGCCGCCAGGCCTCCCGCCACCGTCAGCAGCTCGCTGCGCCTCCTTCATCGACGCGCTGCTCTCGTCCCCTGCACCGCCGCCCTCGGCTACGCCTCGCCTCCGCTCGGTGGTGGTTGGGCCGCTGCTAGATGCGGTTAATGTCGCACCCACACCCTGCGGCCGCCCTGCTGCTGCCGAGCTTCAATGCGGGGATGGGTGGCAGCAGGTTCGCAAGCCGTATTGGTGGAGAGAAGACCGCCATGCCCTGCCGCGCCATAATGGTAGGAACCCGCGTGCTCCTCCACAGCTCCTATTGACACGCATTCAGCACCTCTTCAAGACCAAGGCTGCTCGCTGCTGTTTCCGCTGCCTCTCCCCGCACCACCGCGTCCCTTCCTGCTCCAACCCACCCACCTGCCTCTTGTGCTCCCGCTCCGGCCACACCTCTCACAGCTGCAAGACCCCCAACGGCAGCACCGCCCCTCCCCTTCCACCCCTCCCATCACCATCTCCACCACCCATCCCCTCATCCCCCCGCCACCCTTACCCCCGTCACCCCCTACTTCCGGTCAGACAACGACTGTCGTCACCCCGATGGAGGCACCGGCCGCTGACGCTCGTTGCCGCCCCACCATGGTCACGGCCTCCGTCCCCTGGACACCGGCTCGGGCTGCGGCGGAGTCCGACCTCGAGCGGCATGCTGTCATCGCGACGGTGCTGGGCAACCGCCCAGAGTTCACCGTCCATGACATATCCATGGCTGCTTCCCTCCAGTTCGGCCTCCCGCGAACACAGATGCACGTTTCGCTCTTCTCCCCTGGCAACTTCCTCATCAGGTTCTCCGACCCCCGTTTCAAGAGCAAGGCCCTACGCAACCCGGGACTGCTATGGATCGGCGGTGCCACCCTGCGCCTTGCCGCCTGGTCTCGCCGCGCTGGGGTCGTGTAACGCCCTCGATGCGGTTATATCTCCCACGTGTCGAAGCACGACTTAGAGGCATAACTGCATTGAAAGCAATGTCGCAAGTGAGGTAATCTTCACACAACCCATGTAATACATAAGGGAAAGAGATACATAGTTGGCTTACAATCGCCACTTCACACAAATACATGAATAAAGCATTACATCATCCAAATACAATCAGGGCCCGACTACGGAGCCAAAATAAAAGAAGAACCCCAAAAGCGACAAGGTCCCCCGATCGAACCCAACTGGGCTCCACTACTGATCAACTAAAACAGAACAACACAAAGGACAAGATTTTCAACGAGCTCCTCCTTGAGCTTGGTTGCGTCACCTGCTCTGTAACATCGGCACCTGCAAACTGGTTTTGGAAGTATCTATGAGTCACGGGGACTCAGGAATCTCACACCCTCGCGATCAAGACTATTTAAGCTTATAGGAAGGTTAAAAGGTATGAGGTGGAGCTGCAGCAAGCAACTAGCATATATGGTGGCTAAACATACGCAAATGAGAGCGAGAAGAGAAGGCAAAGCACGATCGAGAAACTATGATCAAGAAGTGATCCTAGAACAACCTACGTCAAACATAACTCCAACACCGTGTTCACTTCCCGGACTCCGCCGAGAAGAGACCATCACGGTTATACACACGGTTGATGCATTTTAGTTAAGGTCAACTTCAGGTTTTCTACAACCGTACGTTAACAAATTCCCATCTGCCCATAACCGCGGGCACGGCTTTCGAAAGTTCAAATCCCTGCAGGGGTGTCCCAACTTAGCCCATTACAAGCAATCACGGTCAACGAAGGATATTCCTTCTAGCGGGAAGACCCGATCAGACTCGGAATCCCGGTTACAAGACATTTCGACAATGGTAAAACAAGTCCAGCAACACCGCCCGAATGTGCCGACAAATCAGGGCACACTCAGATGAGACATCCTACGAGTAAAACCAAACCTCAAGTTGCTCCGAGGTGGCCCCGCAGTCTGCTCAGTCGGACCAACACTTAGAGGAGCACTGGCCCGGGGGGGTTAAAATAATGATGACCCTTGGGTGCGCGACCCCCAATGGAAAAGAAAAGGCTAGGTGGCGAATGGTAAAACCAATGTTGGGCATTGCTGGAAGAGTTTTATTCAAGGCGAACTGTCAAGGGGTTCCCATTATTACCCAACCGCGTAAGGAACGCAAAATCCGGGAACATAACACCGATATGACGGAAACTAGGGCGGCAAGAGTGGAACAAAACACCAGGCATAAGGCCGAGCCTTCCAACATTTACCAAGTATATAGATGCATTAATTAAATAAGAGATATTGTGATATCCCAACAAGCAAAACAATGTTCCAACAAGGAACGATCTCCATGTTCCAACAAGGAACAAACTTCAATCTTCACCTGCAACTAACAACGCTATAAGAGGGGCTGAGCAAACTGGTAACATAGCCAAACAACGGTTTGCTAGGACAAGGTGGGTTAGAGGCTTGGTTCAACAATATGGGAGGCATGATAAGCAAGTGGTAGGTATCGCAGCATAGGCATAGCAAAAGAGCGAGCAACTAGCAAGCAAAGATAGAAGTGATTTCGAGGGTATGATCATCTTGCCTGAGATCCCGCAAGGAAGAAGAACGAGTCCATGAAGAAGACAAACGGACGTAGATGAACGGATCCTCACAACACGACGTTATCGGAACCAACCCGAAGAAGCAACATCGGAAAAGGAGCAAACAACATAGTAAACAACCAACACATGAACATGGCATGATGCACAATCAAGTATGACGCATGTCCGTTTTAATGAAGCATGGCATGGCAATATGCACAAACAATACTACAAGTTAAGTGGAGCTCAATATGCAACGGTTGACGAAACACCACGTGACTTATTTGGTTCGAACTTGTTTATGTACCTAACAATATTAAATGTTGTTAAACATGGCAAGAGGGTGAAACATAATAAAACTACCTATCTAGGCAAGCTTAAATGAGGCCGGAAGCAACGAACAACAGTTCCGGTAAATCCTCATATGCATATATTAGGTTTGGTACTGTTCTGCCATAAACACAATTTTAGAGTTTTTAAACATGCAAAGTAAAGCCACCATGTTAAACTAGACATTTTTCTACCTCATTTACATATAAAGTTTGTTACAAAGCGAGTTACGGTTATTTAGTTATGAAATAAATCATTTAGCAAGTTATTAAGCAAATTTAAACAAACAACATTTTAAACATGTTAAACATGGATGAGAGTGACATATTATGAAACTAGATGAATTTCTAAGCAAGTTTCATATATAAATTGTTTTAATCCGATGCACGATTGGTGAGTTATTATAAATGCATGAAGTGCAAGGGCTTTTCTGTAAATCTGCGTTCTCGGGAAAATTAGCTAAAACGTTCTGCGAAAAAAAAACACATCTCGGGCCAAAACTGCAGTCTGGCCCAACGGTAGAAATAAAACAAAGGAGGGGCTCTGTGGGTGGCCTCACCCATGGGCTTCGGCCCGGTCAACGGAGCAGGCTGTGGAGGGGTGCTGGCGCGCTGGCCCTTGCGCAAGGAGGCCCAGGCGCGGGCGACGTGGAGGTCCATTGGGAGCCGAAGCAGGCCGAGGCGAGGCCGGCCTAGGCGAAAGGAGGCAGGGCGTTGCTGTAACTGGGCTTCGCGCGAAGGAGGGAGCTGGGCCTTGTAGGCAGATTGAGCGGAGGCAGGGCGAGGTCCACGCGAGGCAGGGACACGGGCTTCAGGTTGGGGCGCTGGTCTCCCTCAAGAAGAAAACGCAGCAGTAGGAGGTGTTGGGGAACGTAGTAATTTCAAAAAAAATTCCTACGCACACGCAAGATCATGTGATGCATAGCAACGAGAGGGGGGAGTGTGATCTACATACCTAGTAGATCGACAACGGAAGCGTTTGGTTGATGTAGTCGTACGTCTTCACGGCCCGACCGATCAAGCACCGAAACTATGGCACCTCCTAGTTTTAGCACACGTTCAGCTCGATGACGATCCTCGGACTCCGATCCAGCAAAGTGTCGGGGAAGAGTTCCGTCAGCACGACGGCGTGGTGACGATCTTGATGTACTACTGCAGCAGGGCTTCTCCTAAACTCCGCTACAATATTATCGAGGACTATGGTGGCTGGGGCGCCGCACACGGCTAAGGAAAAGATCACGTGGATCAACTTGTGTGTCTCTGGGGTGCCCCTGCCTCCGTATATAAAGGACTAAAGGGGGGAGGCTGGCCGGCCAAGGAGGGCGCCCCAGGAGAGTCCTACTCCCTCTGGGAGTAGGATTCCCCCCCCCCCCAAATCCTAGTTGGAATAGGATTCGCGGAGGGGGGAAAAGAGAGAGAGGGGCCGGCCCCCTCTCCTTGTCCTATTCGGACCAAGGGAGGGGAGGGGCGCGCGGCCCATGAGGGGCTGCCTCTTCTATTTTCCACTAAGGCCCATCATGGCCCATATAGCTCCCGGGGGGTTCCGGTAACCTCCCGGTACTCCGGTAAAATCCCGATTTCACCCGGAACACTTCCGATATCCAAACATAGGCTTCCAATATATCAATCTTTATGTCTCGACCATTTCGAGACTCCTCGTCATGTCCGTGATCACATCCGGGGACTCCGAACAACCTTCGGTACATCAAAATGCATAAACTCATAATATAACTGTCATCGTAACCTTAAGCGTGCGGACCCTACGGGTTCGAGAACAATGTAGACATGACCGAGACACGTCTCCGGTCAATAACCAATAGCGGGACATGGATGCCCATATTGGCTCCTACATATTCTACGAAGATCTTTATTGGTCAGACCGCATAACAATATACGTCGTTCCCTTTGTCATCGGTATGTTACTTGCCCGAGATTCGATCGTCGGTATTCCAATACCTAGTTCAATCTCGTTGCCGGCAAGTCTCTTTAATCGTTCTGTAATACATCATCTCGCAACTAACTCATTAGTTGCAATGCTTGCAAGGCTTAAGTGATGTGCATTACCGAGAGGGCCCAGAGATACCTCTCCGACAATCGGAGTGACAAAACCTAATCTTGAAATACGCCAACCCAACATGTACCTTTGGAGACACCTGTAGTACTCCTTTATAATCACCCAGTTATGTTGTGACGTTTGGTAGCACCCAAAGTGTTCCTCCGGTAAACGGGAGTTGCATAATCTCATAGTTATAGGAACATGTATAAGTCATGAAGAAAGCAATAGCAACATACTAAACGATCGGGTGCTAAGCTAATGGAATGGGTCATGTCAATCAGATCATTCACTTAATGATGTGATCCCGTTAATCAAATAATGACTCATTGTTCATGGTTAGGAAACATAACCATCTTTGATTAACGAGCTAGTCAAGTAGAGGCATACTAGTGACACTTTGTTTGTCTATGTATTCACACATGTATTATGTTTCCGGTTAATACAATTTTAGCATGAATAATAAACATTTATCATGATATAAGGAAATAAATAATAACTTTATTATTGCCTCTAGGGCATATTTCCTTCAGTCTCCCACTTGCACTAGAGTCAATAATCTAGATTACACAGTAATGATTCTCACACCCATGGAGCCTTGGTGCTGATCATGTTTTGCTCGTGGAAGAGGCTTAGTCAACGGGTCTGCAACATTCAGATCCGTATGTATCTTGCAAATCTCTGTCTCCCACCTGGACTAGATCCCAGATGGAATTGAAGCGTCTCTTGATGTGCTTGGTTCTCTTGTGAAATCTGGATTCCTTTGCCAAGGCAATTGCACCAGTATTGTCACAAAAGATTTTCATTGGACCCGATGCACTAGGTATGACACCTAGATCGGATATGAACTCCTTCATCCAGACTCCTTCATTTGCTGCTTCCGAAGCAGCTATGTACTCCGCTTCACATGTAGCTCCCGCTACAAATGCTTTGTTTAGAACTGCACCAACTTACAGCCCCACCGTTTAATGTAAACACGTATCCGGTTTGCGATTTAGAATCGTCCGGATCAGTGTCAAAGCTTGCATCAACGTAACCTTTTACGATGAGCTCTTTGTCACCTCCATATACGAGAAGCATATCCTTAGTCCTTTTCAGGTATTTCAGGATGTTCTTGACCGTTGTCCAGTGATCCACTCCTGGATTACTTTGGTACCTCCCTGCTAGACTTATAGCAAGGCACACATCAGGTCTGGTACACATGATTGCATACATGATAGATCCTATGGCTGATGCATAGGGAACATCTTTCATATTCTCTCTATCTTCTGCAGTGGTCAGGCATTGAGTCTTACTCAACTTCACACCTTGTAACACAGGCAAGAACCCTTTCTTTGCTTGATCCATTTTGAACTTCTTCAAAACTTTGTCAAGGTATGTGGTTTGTGAAAGTCCAATTAAGCGTCTTGATCTATCTCTATAGATCTTAATGCCTAATATGTAAGCAGCTTCACCGAGGTCTTTCACTGAAAAACTCTTATTCAAGTATCCCTTTATGCTATCCAGAAATTCTACATCATTTCCAATTAGTAATATGTCATCCACATATAATATCAGAAATGCTACAGAGCTCCCACTCACTTTCTTGTAAATACAGGCTTCTCCAAAAGTCTGTATAAAACCAAATGCTTTAATCACACTATCAAAACGTTTATTCCAACTCCGAGAGGCTTGCACCAGTCCATAAATGGATCGCTGGAGCTTGCACACTTTGTTAGCTCCCTTTGGATTGACAAAACCTTCTGGTTGCATCATATACAACTCTTCTTCCAGAAATCCATTCAGGAATGCAGTTTTGACATCCATCTGCCAAATTTCAGAATCATAAAATGCGGCAATTGCTAACATGATTCGGACAGACTTAAGCATCGCTACGGGTGAGAAGGTTTCATCGTAGTCAATCCCTTGAACTTGCCGAAAACCTTTTGCGACAAGTCGAGCTTTGTAGACAGTAATATTACCGTCAGCGTCAGTCTTCTTCTTGAAGATCCATTTATTTTCAATTGCTCGCCGATCATCGGGCAAGTCAACCAAAGTCCATACTTTGTTCTCATACATGGATCCCATCTCAGATTTCATGGCTTCAAGCCACTTTGCGGAATTTGGGCTCACCATCGCTTCTTCATAGTTCGTAGGTTCATCATGATCTAGTAGCATGACTTCCCGAACGGGATTACCGTACCACTCTGGTGCGGATCTTACTCTGGTTGATCTACAAGGTTCAGTAGTATCTTGTTCTGAAGTTTCATGATCATCATCATTAGCTTCCTCACTAACTGGTGTAGGTGTCACAGAAACAATTTTCTGTGATGTACTACTTTCCAATAAGGGAGTAGGTACAGTTACCTCGTCAAGTTCTACTTTCCTCCCACTCACTTCTTTCGAGAGAAACTCCTTCTCTAGAAAGTTTCCGGATTTAGCAACAAAAGTCTTGCCTTCGGATCTGTGATAGAAGGTGTATCCAATAGTCTCCTTTGGATATCCTATGAAGACACATTTCTCCGATTTGGGTTCGAGCTTATCAGGTTGAAGCTTTTTCACATAAGCATCGCAGCCCCAAACTTTCAGAAACGACAACTTTGGTTTCTTGCCAAACCACAGTTCATAAGGCGTCGTCTCAACGGATTTTGATGGTGCCCTATTTAACGTGAATGTGGCCGTCTCTAGAGCGTACCCCCAAAACGATAGCGGTAAATCAGTAAGAGACATCATAGATCGCACCATATCTAGTAAAGTACGATTACGATGTTCGGACACACCACTACGCTCTGGTGTTCCGGGTGGCGTGAGTTGCGAAACTATTCCACAATTTTTCAAATGTACACCAAACTCGTAACTCAAATATTCTCCTCCACGATCAGATCGTAGAAACTTTATTTTCTTGTTACGATGATTTTCAACTTCACTCTGAAATTCCTTGAACTTTTCAAACATTTCAGACTTATGTTTCATTAAGTAGGTATACCCATATCTGCTTAAATCATCTGTGAAGGTGAGAAAATAACGATATCCGCCACGAGCCTCAATATTCATCGGACCACATACATCTGTATGTATGATTTCCAACAAATCTGTTGCTCTCTCCATAGTACCGGAGAACGGCATTTTAGTCATCTTGCCCATGAGGCACGGTTCGCAAGTACCAAGTGATTCATAATCAAGTGGTTCCAAAAGTCCATTAGTATGGAGTTTCTTCATGCGCTTTACACCGATATGACCTAAACGGCAGTGCCACAAATAAGTTGCACTATCATTATCAACTCTGCATCTTTTGGCTTCAACATTATGAATATGTGTGTTACTACTATCGAGATTCAACAAGAATAGACCACTCTTCAAGGGTGCATGACCATAAAAGATATTACTCATATAAATAGAACAACCATTATTCTCTGATTTAAATGAATAACCGTCTCGCATCAAACAAGATCCAGAAATAATGTTCATGCTTAACGCTGGCACCAAATAACAATTATTTAGGTCTAATATTAATCCCGAAGGTAGATGTAGAGGTAGCGTGCCGACTGCGATCACATCGACTTTGGAACCGTTTCCCACGCGCATCGTCACCTCGTCCTTAGCCAATCTTCGCTTAATCCGTAGTCCCTGTTTCGAGTTGCAAATATTAGCAACAGAACCAGTATCAAATACCCAGGTGCTACTGCGAGCATTAGTAAGGTACACATCAATAACATGTATATCACATATACCGTTGTTCACCTTGCCATCCTTCTTATCCGCCAAATACTTGGGGCAGTTCCGCTTCCAGTGACCTGTCTGCTTGCAATAGAAGCACTCAGTTTCAGGCTTAGGTCCAGGTTTGGGTTTCTTCTCTTGAGTAGCAACTTGCTTGCCGTTCTTTTTGAAGTTCCCCTTCTTCTTTCCTTTGCCCTTTTTCTTGAAACTAGTGGTCTTGTTGACCATCAACACTTGATGCTCCTTCTTGATTTCTACCTCCGCAGCTTTTAGCATCGCGAAGAGCTCGGGAATAGTCTTATTCATCCCTTGCATATTATAGTTCATCACGAAGCTCTTGTAGCTTGGTGGCAGTGATTGGAGAATTCTGTCAATGATGCAATCATCTGGAAGATTAACTCCCAAGTGAA
The DNA here is from genome assembly GCF_002162155.2 of Triticum dicoccoides. Taxonomy (NCBI): domain Eukaryota; kingdom Viridiplantae; phylum Streptophyta; class Magnoliopsida; order Poales; family Poaceae; genus Triticum; species Triticum dicoccoides. Next base: position 611,293,895 of record NC_041382.1, on the reverse strand, counting down.
TCAAGTGATTATTATACCCAGACATTTTGAGTATATGCTCACTAACAGAACTGTTCTCCTCCATCTTGCAGCTATAGAACTTATTGGAGACTTCATATCTCTCAATCCGGGCATTTGCTTGAAATATTAACTTCAACTCCTGGAACATCTCATATGCTCCATGACATTCAAAACGTCGTTGAAGTCCCGATTCTAAGCCGTAAAGCATGGCACACTAAACTATCGAGTAGTCATCAGCTTTGCTCTGCCAGACGTTCATAACATCCGGCGTTGCTCCTGCAGCAGGCCTGGAACCCAACGGTGCTTCCAGGACGTAATTCTTCTGTGCAGCAATGAGGATAATCCTCAAGTTACGGACCCAGTCCGTGTAATTGCTACCATCATCTTTCAACTTTGCTTTCTCAAGGAACGCATTAAAATTCAACGGAACAACAACACGAGCCATCTATCTACAAACAAGCATAAACAAGCAAGATACTTATCAGGTACTAAGTTTCATGATAAATTTAAGTTCAGTTAATTTACTTAAAGAACTCCCACTTAGATAGACATCCCTCTAATCCTCTAAGTGATTACGTGATCCAAATCAACTAAACCATGTCCGATCATCACGTGAGATGGAGTAGTTTCATTGGTGAACATCATTATGTTGATCATATCTACTATATGATTCACGCTCGACCTTTCGGTCTCCGTGTTCCGAGGCCATATCTGTATATGCTTGGCTCGTCAAGTATAACCTGAGTATTCCGCGTGTGCAACTATTTTGCACCTGTTGTATTTGAACGTAGAACCTATCACACCCGATCATCACGTAGTGTCTCAGCACGAAGAACTTTCACAACGGTGCATACTCAGGGAGAACACTTCTTGATAATTAGTGAGAGATCATCTTACAATGCTACCGTCAATCAAAGCAAGATAAGATGCATAAAAGATAAACATCACATGCAATCAATATAAGTGATATGATATGGCCATCATCATCTTGTGCTTGTGATCTCCATCTCCGAAGCATCGTCATGATCACCATCGTCACCGGCGTGACACCTTGATCTCCATTGTAGCGTCGTTGTCGTCTCGCCAAGCTTGTGCTTCCACGACTATCGCTACCGTTTAGTGATAAAGTAAAGCATTACATCGCGATTGCATTGCATACAATAAAGCGACAACCATATGGCTCCTGCCAGTTGCCGATAACTCGGTTACAAAACATGAGCATCTCATACAATAAAAATCAACATCATGTCTTGACCATATCACATCACAACATGCCCTGCAAAAACAAGTTAGACGTCCTCTACTTTGTTGTTGCAAGTTTTACGTGGCTGCTACGGGCTTAAGCAAGAACCAATCTTACCTATGCATCAAAGCCACAACGATAGTTTGTCAAGTTGGTGCTGTTTTAACCTTCGCAAGGACCGGGCGTAGCCACACTCAGTTCAACTAAAATTGGAGAAACTGTCACCCACAAGCCACCTCTGTGCAAAGCACGTCGGGAGAACTGGTCTCGCGTAAGCGTACGCGTAATGTCGGTCTGGGCCGCTTCATCCAACAATACCGCCAAACCAAAGTATGACATGCTGGTAAGCAGTATGACTTATATCGCCCACAACTCACTTGTGTTCTACTCGTGCATATAACATCAACATATAAAACCTAGGCTCGGATGCCACTGTTGGGGAACATAGTAATTTCAAAAAAATTCCTACGCACATGCAAGATCATGTGATGCATAGCAACGAGAGGGGGGAGTGTGATCTACATACCTAGTAGATCGACAACGGAAGCGTTTGGTTGATGTAGTCATACGTCTTCACGGCCCGACCGACCAAGCACCGAAACTACGGCACCTCCGAGTTTTAGCACACGTTCAGCTCGATGACGATCCCCGGACTCCGATCCAGCAAAGTGTCGGGGAAGAGTTCCGTCAGCACGACGGCGTGGTGATGATCTTGATGTACTACTGCAGCAGGGCTTCGCCTAAACTCCGCTACAATATTATCGAGGACTATGGTGGCTGGGGCGCCGCACACGGCTAAGGAAAAGATCACGTGGATCAACTTGTGTGTCTCTGGGGTGCCCCTGCCTCCGTATATAAAGGAATAAAGGGGGGAGGCTGGCCGGCCAAGGAGGGCGCGCCAGGAGAGTCCTACTCCCTCTGGGAGTAGGATTCCCCCCCCCCCAATCCTAGTTGGAATAGGATTTGCGGAGGGGGGAAAAGAGAGAGAGGGGCCGACCCCCTCTCCTTGTCCTATTCGGACCAAGGGAGGGGAGGGGCGCGCGGCCCATGAGGGGCTGCCTCTTCTCTTTTCCACTAAGGCCCATCATGGCCCATATAGCTCCCGGGGGGTTCCGGTAACCTCCCGGTACTCCGGTAAAATCCCGATTTCACCCGAAACACTTCCGGTATCCAAACATAGGCTTCCAATATATCAATCTTTATGTCTCGACCATTTCGAGACTCCTCGTCATGTCCGTGATCACATTCGGGGACTCCGAACAACCTTCGGTACATCAAAATGCATAAACTCATAATATAACTGTCATCGTAACCTTAAGCGTGCGGACCCTACGGGTTCGAGAACAATGTAGACATGACCGAGACACGTCTCCGGTCAATAACCAATAGCGGGACCTGGATGCCCATATTGGCTCCTACATATTCTACGAATATCTTTATCGGTCAGACCGCATAACAACATACGTCGTTCCCTTTGTCATCGGTATGTTACTTGCCCGAGATTCGATCGTCGGTATTCCAATACCTAGTTCAATCTCATTGCCGGCAAGTCTCTTTACTCGTTCTGTAATACATCATCCCGCAACTAACTCATTAGTTGCAATGCTTGCAAGGCTTAAGTGATGTGCATTACCGAGAGGGCCCAGAGATACCTCTCCGACAATCGGAGTGACAAAACCTAATCTCGAAATACGCCAACCCAACATGTACCTTTGGAGACACCTGTAGTACTCCTTTATAATCACCCAGTTACGTTGTGACGTTTGGTAGCACCCAAAGTGTTCCTCCGGTAAACGGGAGTTGCATAATCTCATAGTTATAGGAACATGTATAAGTCATGAAGAAAGCAATAGCAACATACTAAACGATCGGGTGCTAAGCTAATGGAATGAGTCATGTCAATCAGATCATTCACTTAATGATGTGATCCCGTTAATCAAATAACAACTCATTGTTCATGGTTAGGAAACATAAACATCTTTAATTAACGAGCTAGTCAAGTAGAGGCATACTAGTGACACTTTGTTTGTCTATGTATTCACACATGTATTATGTTTCCGGTTAATACAATTTTAGAATGAATAATAAACATTTATCATGATATAAGGAAATAAATAATAACTTTATTATTGCCTCTAGGGCATATTTCCTTCAGGAGGAAGGAAGCGGCGGCGCGATGAAGCTCCGGCGACTACGGGTCCGGTGACGCTGGTGAGGCCGGGAACGATTCGCAGGGCCCCGGATCCGGTGGATCCCGACCGGATCTGGCGAAGACGAGGTCAACGGCGAACTCCCTGGGCGGCGGCTACAAACACCTGAGAGAGAGAGAGAGTACTTAGAGAGAGAGACGACGGGAGGAGGAGAACGAAGGGAGGGAGAGGGACGAGGCCGGTCTTGGCGGCTCATGGTGACGAAGACGAGATGCTGTTGCATGAGCAGAAGAAGAGCTCGACAGGGGCTCGGGTGCTCGCTCGTGGCTGTCTTTGGGAGTAGGGAAGGAAGGTGCGAGGAGGCGTGGGCGCGGAGGAGCTCCACTCCTCTGGATTGAACAGGGAGGAGGATGCGCTCGATGGATCGGGAGGAGCTGGTGCGATGGGATTGGTTCGATGGGACAACGAGGAGGAGACCAGGGGAGGTTTGTGGTTGGCTGTGGGTGAGATCCCGATGGGGATTTGGGGAATAAGTGTGGCGGCGGCGGTAGGGACAAGCGCCTAGAAGTTAGGGTTTTGTCTAGATTTAGACTAGAGAGTATATATATATATATAAAGAAAGAGGGAGACATTTAGGGACTAATCCGTCCCTACGATCGTAATCGGAGGGTCGGGAAAAAAATAGACTAGGAAGTCCAATTAACAAAACGGAGACGTTTTGTAGATGTTTGGGGATGATCTGGACACAACAGCGACGAAAGTCCGCTTCGGGTCCGGGGCAGCTTTCGGACGCGCGCGAGGAGGGCCGCGGGCTGACAAGAGAGGTTAGGTTGGACCTAACGGTAGGTAGTGGGCTGTGTAGACGGTCTAGAGAGGAAAGAGAGGGAAAGCCCGGCAACAGTTTTCAGAGACCGAAAACGTCCGACGTTAGACCGGTATACTGTCGCTATAGTTATCCGTTGGGGCGTCAAACGGACTCCGAACGCGATGAAACTTGGCAGGCGGCCTACCTACAACATAAAAACACCGCATGCCAACTTTCATCCCATTCCGAGAACATTTTACGGCCACTTATAAAATAATATTTCGGACATGCCGCGGGCGCGTGCAAGTGTGTCTGGGCTCAGAACGGACAACGGAGAGAACCGGAAGACCCGGACGGATGCAGGTTTTGAAACATGATGATGCAATGCACATGATGACATGACACGATGCAACACGCAAGCAAATGACATGGCAACGACGACGAATAACTGGAAGACACCTGGCACATCGGTCTCGGGGCGCTACAACACTCCACCACTACGAGAGGATCTTGTCCCGAGATCTAGAATGGCACCGGAGGGACAACGAAAGAGAAAGAGAAGAGGTAAAACTAAGTTGCTCCTTTGACAGACGAGTGAAACCAAAGAACCTTGAAAAGGTTAAGCCATTTAGAGAAAAGAATACAACGGAGATGAATGAAGTTGAAAGCACTCCGTTAAGAAAGAGGAACAAGGAAGAACAACTTCGGGCAGAACTTCAATTAAAGAGGGAAGGGATTGAATAAGAACTTAATAAGATGAGAAGATACTTGAGCAAAAAGGGCACAACACTCCGGTTAAATGGATAGGCATGAAAAGAGCATGATCTTTGACAAAATGAGATGATTGGTTGAAAAGAGCAACAACACAATGCCTTCGGAACGAAAGAATAGAATATAGATAATTGAAATAAAAGAATGGAGAAGAAAATGCCAACTTCTGCCACAAAAGAGTTTGAAAAGGTATCCTTAGGAGAAAGGTCGAACGGAGTTGTTGGAAACACAACAACAAAAAGATAAGCTTGATATGGTCTGATGGAATACATGTCAAATTATGAGGTGACAAACTGCCACTCACGGGAAAAGAATTGGATTGATATGAACAAATTGACGAGAAAGTATGTCGCACCGGAAAGGACAAATGAAGAAATTGGATCATTTATTAGCACCATAGATAGCAACAATCCTTAGGGAAAGCTTTAGGTGAAATATAACCCAAGGTAACTGCAATGACGAGATTGATGGATTTAAAATACCTCATTCTTAATAACATGTGAATCATGTAACATGACTCAAATTATCAATAATGACACAATACCACCTCCGATGATTCGGAAGAAAGAATTGCACTCCGGATAGCAACAAGAAGAATACTTGAGCTCCTTAGAAAATAATGTTGATGAGCACTTCAAGAAAGAATTAAATCCTTGATCAACCATCATGTAGAATCTTCATGAAGAATTCCGGTAACAAAAGAATAAAAAGAAAGAGAAATTGAAAACACAAGGTGAATCCTTGCCATGATTTAGATGGATCTCCGTGATAATTAGAGCTTGGAACTCCTGGACAGAAAAGATAAAGCATCTCGAACTGAGAATATGATATGATGAACCACTCCGGAAAAAGGAATTAATCACTTGGATGAACAAGAATAAGAATTATGTTATGCATATGCTTCACCAATTAAATTGATGACAAGCAATGGATTTGGCATACTACTTACTCTCTTAGAAAGGATTAAGGTAGATATTGCGCAAACTAGAGAATGCCTTCAACGAAACACCGGTGGAATGAAACAACGAAAGAATTAATATGATAACGAATGACGAGAACTCTTGAACGAACCATCGTTAGAATTAAAATGACCAAAGGAAAGACAGAGGAACACCGGGAAGAATTATGAAATGAACGAGGATACTTTAGAGAATTTAGATACAAGTGAACGAAGGGATCACGAACTGATTAGAGAATATTGAATGATGCATCGGTAAGATTTGGGGAATGATAGCTGAAAGGCTGAGAACGAATAACTTTGAGATGATGGGCTCCGGATAATCAAACTGAAAAGGCTCCTGAATTGCTCCGGAAGGGTGAAAAGAATTCTCACAACCGAAAATAATTATGAGAGAATGGCATAAAGCTAGAATCACGAATCTTGAAGAGAAAAGAGCAAGATTGAAAGAAGAATCTTCTTCGGTCTTCCAAAATCTGAGAATGACGATGAGAAACACCACTAAATTGTTGAGATACTCCGGGATGAAAAATTAGAAAGGTTGAAGCAACGATGAAAGAAAAGAATGATCTTGGAGAAAAGCATTTAACTGATGATAACTCATTCTTATGTTAAACTTTGAAATGAATTTGAGAATAGCTCCGGAAGAATAAGAAGAGTCAGGTAAGATCCTGGAAAAAAACCCTGTGGGTTAGGGCCCACTCAAAAGATACACCGTTGAACGATTTAAAAGAAAGATTGCACCGGTTGAATTAAATGGCTTGAATTAAAATAACAACCTCGAAATAGGTTGGACGGATCTTGAATGACAAGACAAGCCTATTGAGATATCTTGAGCACTCCGGAACAATAGAATAGCAAGCGGGGAAGATTAAGAGGTGCACCGGCATAAGAACATATTTGAAACGAGGAAAAGGATGTGATCGACACCAAAAGCTTCAATTGAATCCATCGGAGAAGAAAATAATGGAGAATATTGAACTAGTAGAGCATCTACATGAGAACCACCGGGTAAGAACATTAACGAAAAGGAATGGAGAAAATTCACATGAATATGGATACTTGATTAAGAAATCTGAGTCCTCGAAGAAACAAGGGTGGGAGGGAGGGAAAAACAAAGGCAACTTGGAGACGGATGAAAACAAACACCGTTGAGAAGAAATGGTAATTGATCTTGCTGATGTTGAAATGATCGGATCCACTTGAAGAGAGACACGCCGGTTGAAAAAGGATTGACATGTCAATCCCGATTATCATGAAGGATTAGTGTTCACATTGGAGTATGAGAACACCGCTTAGGAAAAGTATGGAATCAACATTTGACTTCGAAGCAACTCGAATACCATAACTCAAAACAAAACAAAGGATTGGCTTGCAGAGTAAGCCGGAACAAACATATGATAGAGATTTCGTCCGAAGTTTTCGTGGTGGGGCCTACACGGGCTTGATCGTACAGCACCATCATGTACAAGGCAGTGCACATGACATACGAAGCGTCCCCGAGTCGGCATAGCCAAGGACTCTTTAAGACACAACGAGACCACTGTAAAACCAACCGTGAATAGGCGGACCACTAGACGTCGAACCCCAATTTCATATCATACATCTGTCGGAAAGATATTCTAAGAGCTACTTGAATTCCCACCTATGAAACTCCCGAACCTTTCCGGTTATGCAATCAGGTGTTGGGGATACAGGGGAAGCATAATATCTCACCCAAAACTAGCAAATCCTACATCCAGTTGTATCCATCCTTCAACACATAACCAAGAAACCTTCGGAAATCGTCTACCTCAACCTTCGAAAAGCATCCGTTATACGAGTTATGGCAATACTCCCGAACTCCCGCCCCAGTACTGGGTGATGTCGAGGTTATTTCACCAACAACTGCATAAAAGAGATTTTCGATGTCGGCGTACTAAACTCAGGTATTCCAGAACTGCAACGATAAAATTGTGACGACAACACCTCGGAGCTCAACTCCCCGGGACACTGCCACAACCCCTAAATGACAGGAGGCACAAGGAACAATGTTCTCGTCACAAAACCATCGGAACGATTCCAAGATACCCGCGTGATCCTAAATTTTTTTTAGTGAAATTTGAGAAGAGAAGAGTCAAAACTCTACGTCAGGATGCCTTACCAGAGCGATGAGGGGACTGGGGAGTAAAAAGAATTCCTAAACTCTCCGATATATAATTCCTAAATGACTCAAAACATTTTTCTACACTCAACTTGTCAGCTAATTCGATCAAGCAGTGGGGCTCCTAAGGTCGGGGAAGGCTCTGATTACCAACTTGTAATGCCCTCGATGCGGCTATATCTCCCACGTGTCGAAGCACGACTTAGAGGCATAACCGCATTGAAAGCAATGTCGCAAGTGAGGTAATCTTCACACAACCCATGTAATACATAAGGGAAAGAGATACATAGTTGGCTTACAATCGCCACTTCACACAAATACATGAATAAAGCATTACATCATCCAAATACAATCAGGGCCCGACTACGGAGCCAAAATAAAAGAAGAACCCCAAAAGTGACAAGGTCCCCCGATCGACCCCAACTGGGCTCCACTACTGATCAACTAGAACGGAACAACACAAAGGACAAGATCTTCAACGAGCTCCTCCTTGAGCTTGGTTGCATCACCTGCTCTGTAACATCGGCACCTGCAAACTGGTTTTGGAAGTATCTGTGAGTCACGGGGACTCAGGAATCTCACACCCTCGCGATCAAGACTATTTAAGCTTATAGGAAGGTTAAAAGGTATGAGGTGGAGCTGCAGCAAGCAACTAGCATATATGGTGGCTAAACATACGCAAATGAGAGCGAGAAGAGAAGGCAAAGCACGATCGAGAAACTATGATCAAGAAGTGATCCTAGAACAACCTACATCAAACATAACTCCAACACCGTGTTCACTTCCCGGACTCCGCCGAGAAGAGACCATCACGGTTACACACACGGTTGATGCATTTTAATTAAGGTCAACTTCAGGTTTTCTACAACCTTACGTTAACAAATTCCCATCTGCCCATAACCGCGGGCACGGCTTTCGAAAGTTCAAATCCCTGCAGGGGTGTCCCAACTTAGCCCATTACAAGCAATCACGGTCAACGAAGGATATTCCTTCTAGCGGGAAGACCCGATCAGACTCGGAATCCCGGTTACAAGACATTTCGACAATGGTAAAACAAGTCCAGCAACACCGCCCGAATGTGTCGACAAATCCCGATAGGAGCTGCACATATCTCGTTCTCAGGGCACACTCAGATGAGACATCCTACGAGTAAAACCAAACCTCAAGTTGCCCCGAGGTGGCCCCGCAATCTACTCGGTCGGACCAACACTCAGAGGAGCACTGGCCCGGGGGGTTAAAATAATGATGACCCTTGGGCGTGCGACCCCCAAGGGAAAAGAAAAGGCTAGGTGGCGAATGGTAAAACCAATGTTGGGCATTGCTGGAAGAGTTTTATTCAAGGCGAACTGTCAAGGGGTTCCCATTATTACCCAACCGCGTAAGGAACGCAAAATCCGGAACATAACACCGATATGACGGAAACTAGGGCGGCAAGAGTGGAACAAAACACCAGGCATAAGGCCGAGCCTTCCACCCTTTACCAAGTATATAGATGCATTAATTAAATAAGAGATATTGTGATATCCCAACAAGCAAAACAATGTTCCAACAAGGAACGATCTCCATGTTCCAACAAGGAACAAACTTCAATCTTCACCTGCAACTAACAACGCTATAAGAGGGGCTGAGCAAAGCGGTAGCATAGCCAAACAACGGTTTGCTAGGACAAGGTGGGTTAGAGGCTTGGTTCAACAATATGGGAGGCATGATAAGCAAGTGGTAGGTATCGCAGCATTGGCATAGCAAAAGAGTGAGAAACTAGCAAGCAAAGATAGAAGTGATTTCGAGGGTATGATCATCTTGCCTGAGATCCCGCAAGGAAGAAAAACGAGTCCATGAAGAAGACAAACGGACGTAGATGAATGGATCCTCACAACACGACTTTATCGGAACCAACCCGAAGAAGCAACACCGGAAAAGGAGCAAACAACATAGTAAACAACCAACACATGAACATGGCATGATGCACAATCAAGTATGATGCATGTCCGGTTTAATGAAGCATGGCATGGCAATATGCACAAACAATACTACAAATTAAGTGGAGCTCAATATGCAACTCCGTTGCATATTGACGAAACACCACGTGACTTATTTGGTTCGAACTTGTTTATGTACCCAACAATATTAAATGTTGTTAAACATGGCAAGAGGGTGAAACATAATAAAACTACCTATCTAGGCAAGCTTAAATGAGGCCGGAAGCAACGAACAACAGTTCCAGTAAATCCTCATATGCATATATTAGGTTTGGTACTGTTCTGCCCTAAACACAATTTTAGAGTTTTTAAACATGCAAAGTAAAGCCACCATGTTAAACTAGACATTTTTTTACCCCATTTACATATAAAGTTTGTTACAAACCGAGTTACGGTTATTTAGTTATGAAATAAATCATTTTAGCAAGTTATTAAGAAAATTTAAACAAACAAAATTTTAAACATGTTAAACATGGATGAGAGTGACATATTATGAAACTAGATGAATTTCTAAGCAAGTTTCATATATAAATTGTTTCAATCCGATGCACGGTTGGTGAGTTATTAAATGCATGAAGTGCAAGGGCTTTTCTGTAAATCTGTGTTCTCGGGAAAATTAGCTAAAACGTTCTGCGAAAAAAAACACATCTCGGGCCAAAACTGTAGTCTGGCCCAACGGTAGAAATACAACAAAGGAGGGGCTCTGTGGGTGGCCTCACCCATGAGCTTCGGCCCGGTCAAAGGAGCAGGCTGCGGAGGGGTGCTAGCGCGCTGGGCCTTGCGCAAGGAGGCCCAGGCGCAGGCGACGTGGAGGTCCATCGGGAGCCGAAGCAGGCCGAGGCGAGGCCGGCCCAGGCGAAAGGAGGCAGGGCGTTGCTGTAACTAGGCTTCGCGCGAAGGAGGGAGCTGGGCCTCGTAGGCAGATCGAGCGGAGGCAGGGCGAGGTCCACGCGAGGCAGGGACACGGGCTTTAGGTCGGGGCGCTGGTCTTCCTCAAGAAGAAAACACAGCAGCAGGAGGAAGGAAGCGGCGGCGCGACGAAGCTCCGGCGACTACGGGTCCGGTGACGCTGGTGAGGCCGGGAACGATTCGCAGGGCCCCGGATCCGGTGGATCCCGGTCGGATCTGGCGAAGACGGGGTCAACGGCGAACTCCCTGGGCGGCGGCTACGGGCACCTGAGAGAGAGAGAGAGTACTTAGAGAGAGAGACCACGGGAGGAGGAGAACGAAGGGAGGGAGAGGGACGAGGCCGGTCCTGGCGGCTCATGGTGACGAAGACGAGATGCTGTTACGCGAGCAGAGGAAGAGCTCGACAGGGGCTCGGGCGCTCGCTCGTGGCTGTCTTTGGGAGTAGGGAAGGAAGGTGCGAGGAGGCGTGGGCGCGGAGGAGCTCCACTCCTCTAGATTGAAACGGGAGGAGGAGGCGCTCGATGGATCGGGAAGAGCTGGTGCGGTGGGATTGGTTCGATGGGATAACGAGGAGGAGACCAGGGGAGGTTTGTGGTTGGCTGTGGGTGAGATCCCGATGGGGATTTCGGGAATAAGTGTGGCGGCGGCGGTAGGGACGAGCGCCTAGAAGTTAGGGTTTGGTCTAGATTTAGACTAGAGAGTATATATATATATATATATATATATATATATATATATATATATATATATATATATATATATATATATATATATATATATATATATATATATATATAAAGAAAGAGGGAGACATTTAGGGACTAATCCGTCCCTACGATCGTAATCGGAGGGTCGGGAAAAAAATAGACTAGGAAGTCCAATTAACAAAACAGAGACGTTTTGTAGATATTTGGGGATGATCTGGACACAACAGCGACGAAAGTCCGGTTCGGGTCCGGGGCAGCTTTCGGACGCGCGCGAGGAGGGCCGCGGGCTGACAAGAGAGGTTAGGTTGGACCTAAAGGTAGGTAGTGGGCTGTGTAGACGGTCTAGAGAGGAAAGAGAGGGAAAGCCCGACAACAGTTTTCGGAGACCGAAAACGTCCGACGTTAGACCGGCTATACTGCCGCTATAGTTATTCGTTGGGGCGTCAAACGGACTCCGAACGCGATGAAACTTGGCAGGCGGCCTACCTACAACATAAAAACACCGCATGCCAACTTTCATCCCATTCCGAGAATATTTTCCGGCCACTTATAAAATAATATTTCGGACATGTCGCGGGCGCGTGCAAGTGTGTCTGGGCTCAGAACGGACAACGGAGAGAACCGGAAGACCCGGACGGATGCAGGTTTTGAAACATGATGATGCAATGCACATGATGACATGACATGATGCAACACGCAAGCAAATGACATGGCAACGACGACGAATAACTGGAAGACACCTGGCGCATCGGTCTCGGGGCGCTACAGGCCCCTGCCCTACAAGGTTCGGGTCTGCCTAGAGGGCGCCCCGAGGCACGCCTGGTCCATCGCCGATGTCAAGCAACTGCTGCTGCCCACGGCCATTGTCGAATCCATCGACAAGGAGTTGTTCACTGACCAGGAGTCAGACTGCTGTTGCGCGTGGGCCTGGGTAGACGACATGTCCAAGATCGCCACGAGAGGTATGCTTTGGGTGGAGGAGCCGTGCAACCCTTCTTCGCCTGACTTCCATCGTCAGTTCATGGAGGCTGCGCCCGCGGTGCGCCGGCACTTCGCGTCGGTCTTCCTGCTGGACTACCCCATCATCATCCACCTCGACTGGGTGCACGACTACTCCGTTGGCCCCGTCAGCAACGAAAGCTCCAGCTGCGACATCAGCGACATCCAGCCATCTTGCCCCGACGATGGCGTGGTCAAGTGGCGCTATAACTGGCACCAGAAGTTCACCGATGGCACCTTCCCCCCATGCAGCCCCAGGGCCTCCGTCCATTCCCGCCTCAATTTTGGAGGCGGTGGCGATGGGGATGGGCCTGATGGCGGACAAGGGGGCGAATGGGGAGGGCGTCGAGATGGCCAGTCATCGAGCCGGCAGCATCCGACACCGGTCGGTGGCCATGGACGCTCTTCTGCCACCTCCCATGGCAGGGGAGGCGGCGGTGATCACAGAGGGTGCCGTCACGGTGACGGCCCTACTCCTTCACATCAGACAACGCTGGCTGTGCCGGCTGGACTCGCAAGCCCACCTCACGGTGCCTGGTCTCCTCCGTCTGGGGTGATCACGGTGGGCGCAGTTGACAGCGCTGTCGGTGCGGCCGGCGGGCCCCCCACCTCTGATCTAGCTACAGGAGCTCTGCATGCCTCGGAGGCTGTGTGCATGCCCGTTGGTGCCTCCTTGGTGTCTGATCCAGAGCGATCCGAACTGGGTTCAGTGCCAGTTCCCTTTCTCATGTCTCCTGCACTGGTGGGCCTTGGCCCCGCCCCTGCGCTGGTACTTGAAGACAAACTGGCCGGCCATGACGCTGTGCCTACCCTCCCTGCAACCCTTATGTCCGCGCTGACCGTACCTGCGAGCAACGACCTCAACCGCACCTCGCTGTAGTACTTTGGAAAGGATCCTAGAGACGTGGCGCTAGGTCTAGGCCTCGCCCCCGCGCCTCTCGTCCTCCTCGATGCTTCCTCGGCCCAGGATTTCGAGGCCTTAGCCCAAGATGCCGGTGCCACCAACCCTTCGGGCCTACCCCCAGACCTGGATGAACTCGTGGAGGGTTTCACAAGCAACATGCAGCCCACAACCGCACGCACAAGACAGGAGGAACAACTCGACCACTTCATCGCCACTTTCACTCGCCCCACCATGCCGCCGCTGCTGGCCACGCCGACACAACCAACCCCGCCTCTGGCTGTGCCCACTTCGCCGCCACCCACCTTTGCACCACCCCAACAGCTAATCCCCAACGAATCCAGGCGCAGTGGCCGCCTTGCGGCCAAGCCGACGCATGGCATGGCCACCCTCGACAAGATTCATGTTGTCCTCCTCAAGAAATCCGGCCAGCTGCTACCAGATTCATCGGCCTCCGACGCTGACATCCAGCGTTACAAGGAGCCCTACGGCCGCCCGCTCCCCCCCTACTTCATCAGCGCAGTCACCTCGCTGGTGTCTACCACAAGGAAGGGGGGTGCCACCGCGATGAAGAGGGCGAAGATGACACTGCCGGCTGCGCCGCTAGCAGCAGGGACTGCCGTGACGGTGGCCACCTAGGATACTAGCCCCTGCAGTGGCGATGGTTGGGCCGACCCAAGACAGCTCCGTGACTGCTACAACACCAACTATGTACCCGTTTTCGGTGTATCCCCCCTCTGCTACCCTGTTCTTTGTCAGTGTTTCTCCACCTAGTTGTGTTCAGTTTCCGCCATGAATGGATCATGTCTAAGTTGGAACATCAGGGGCTTGAACAACCCGGCTAGAAGATCAGTTGTGCGAGATATGGTCTCGAATCATAGATGCAATCTTGTATGCCTGCAGGAAACCAAGTTGTCCAATATCTCCAATGCTATTGTCTCTGAAACTCTGGGTGCTAGCTTTGTCAACAACTTTGCATATCTGCCGGCACTTGGCACCCGAGGTGGTGTACTCATTGCGGTATCCTCTGACCACTACACCATCACCCCACAACCTCTGCTTGTTGGAGCTTATTCCGTCAGTGTGCTTGTTACTGAACTCGCCTCCAATGCTGTTTGGTCTTTAACTGGCGTGTATGGCCCCCAAGAAGATGCTGGCAAGATTCTTTTCCTCAACGAAATGCGTGCGCTGCAGCCCATGTGTAAACAGGAGTGGCTGATCATGGGCAATTTCAACCTCATTAGCAGAATGGACGAGAAGAGCAATGGCAACGTCAACCTTGCGATGCTGAGACGGTTCCGGGCTGCCATAGATAATCTGAACCTCAAGGAGCTCCACCTCATTGGTCGCCGTTTCACCTGGTCCAACGAGCGGCTTCATTCAACACACACCAAGATCGACAAGGTGCTCTTCTCTAAGGAATGGGAGGAACTCTCTCCTAGATGTCAGCTTCTAGCCGGCTCCACTGAAATCTCTGATCATTGCCCACTCATCCTGAAGAACTTCAGCAATCAAAAGTTCTTTGGCTTCCGCTTTGAGACTTGGTGGCCTAAGGCAGTAGGCTTCCAAGAGACTGTTTCCGAAGCCTGGAACAAGCCGGTTCTCTCTGCTAACCCAGTTCGGCGTCTTCATATTAAACTGACAAGGGTGGCCAAGGCTCTTAAGTGCTGGAGCAAGTTGACTATTCGCCAACGAAAGCTCCAATCTGCCATCGCCTCTAAGGTTATACTGCAGCTTGATATTGCCCAGGAAAGTCATAACCTATCACCACAGGAGTTTGAGCTACGACGACTTCTCAAGTCTCGGCTGCTCGTCTTCGCGGCAATTGAACGCATCAAATGGCGCCAACGATCTTGATTGGTCTGGATAAGGGCCAGTGACGCCAACACCAGACTCTTTCACTTGCGGGCAAATGGTCGTCGGCGAAAAAACCACATCCCCTTCGTCCACATGAACGGAACAGTAATTTCTGATAAAGATGACAAGGCGGCGGCTCTGTTGAATCACTTCTCTCGGATCCTTGGCCCCCACGATGATGCCCCTGCCCAAACGGTGAACTGGGATTATTTGCAGCTGCCCCGGACAAATTTAAGTCACCTTGATGCTCCTTTTGATCAGGATGAGTTGCTCAAGGCAATCAAAGACTCCCCCTCAGAGAAAGCACCGGGGCCTGATGGTTTTATTGGTCTTTTTTACAAGGTTTGCTCGAACACAATCAAAGTGGACCTCCTGGCTGCACTTAACCAACTCTCTGCCCTCAATGCAAACTGCTGGAATCTGCTGAACACAGCCTACATTGCCCTCATCCCGAAGAAAGACAATGCCTTGCGTCCATCTGATTATCACCCCATCAGCCTGACACATAGTGTGGCTAAGCTACTTGGCAAGATGCTGGCAACAAGATTAGCTCCCGAGATGCAACACCTCATCTCCCACAGTCAAAGTGCTTTCCTGAAGAACCGCAACATTCAAGACAATTTCCTCTACGTCCAAAACCTGATCAAAAATCTCCACTGAAGTAAAAAGAAGGCCATCTTCATCAAGCTTGACATTGTGAAAGCGTTTGACTCTGTCCGCTGGAGCTATCTTCTGGATGCCCTTGCCCAGTTTGGCTTTGGTCAGAGATTTAGAGACCTCATTGCTCTGTCCTTGGCGTCGACTTCCTCCCGTGTGATGCTCAACGGAACCCCTGGACCCCCCTTCTACCATAGGCTTGGGCTGCGACAAGGCGATCCGCTATCTCCTTTCCTGTTCCTACTGGCCATCGAACCTCTACAAGCGATCCTCTCCAAAGCCTCTGATGCCAATATTCTCAGCCCGATAGCCCTCCGCTCGGCCAAGCTTCGCATCAGCTTATATGCCGACGACACAGCTCTCTTCATCAACCCTGTAAAATAGGAGGTGGCATCGCTTCTATCCATTTTGGCCATTTTTGGACAGATCTCCGGGCTGCACACCAACTTCAGCAAGTCATCTGCCTTCCCCATCAATTGTGAATCTGATGAAACTGCTTACCTGTTGGCTGATTTCGAAGGAGAAACATGCTGCTTCCCGTGCAAATACCTGGGCCTTCCTCTTGGGCTGCGCAACCCGAGACGTGCCGATTTCCAAGCTCTCATTGACAAGATTATTGCTCGGCTCGCAAGATGGAAAGGGAAGCTCCTCAACAAGGCGGGCAGGCTAACTCTCATCAACTCTGTTCTCACCTCTTTGACCACTTATTTCTTCACTATCTTCCCTCCTCCAAAGTGGCTCATCAAGAGAATTGACAAGATTAGGAGAGGGTTCCTATGGAAAGGAGATGAAGATGCAACTGGTGGAAACTGTGCTGTCAATTGGAGACAAGTGTGCTCCCCAAAGAACTGTGGAGGGCTGGGCATCAAGAATCTGGATCTCTTCAGCAGAGCCCTTAGGATCAGATGGTTGTGGTTTGCCTGGGAAAGGTCCTCCAGGCCATGGATTGGATCCAACACACCATGCAGCCCTACTAATTACCAGTTGTTTAACGCATCTACCACTGTCACCCTTGGCAACGGAGCAACAACATCTTTCTGGTCCAACCGGTGGCTGAATGGCTTTGCACCAAAAGATATTGCGCCCAACCTCTTTCCGCTGGCTGCACGTAAATGTGCAACGGTTGCTGCAGCATTGATTGATGGCCGGTGGATGAAAGGGCTCCAGCGCCTAAACTCGCCTGACGCCCTTCATGAATTCATCAACCTCTGGGGCATCATCCAGCATATCACTTTATCTAAAACTGAGGACTCCATCTGCTGGAATTGGACGACTAATGGTGTCTACAGTGCAAAAATAGCCTATAATGCACAGTTCTTTGGTACCATTGCCCAGCCGGCGCTTGCAAAGATATGGTCAATAAGAATGGAGACCAAGGTGAAATTTTTTGCCTGGATGTTGACGCTGAACAGGCTTCCCACTGTTGATAGACTTCGCGCCAGAGGTGGTACGCAAGCGGCGATCTGTGTGCTATGTGATCAACAGCCTGAGACGGCACTGCAACTTACTAACCATTGCTCGTACAGCAAGGAGGTGTGGCACCTTCTTGGAACTGCCATTCCAACACTACATCTGCTACCAATGCCTCCCTTCCAGGGAACTGAAGAATGGTGGTTCCACTTCTCCTCCATGAGCAGACACGCTGCTGCTGCCGCTGCCTACCATGCATGGCATGTCTGGAACGAACGCAACAGAAGGATCTTTCGACAGTCCTCTAGCTCGGCTGCCGCTGTCTCACGCCTGACCTCCGATGACCTATCCTTGTTGTTCTCCCATAGTCAGGAAACGTAGCCATTCTGAATGTACAGCCAGAGCCTAAGGCTACTGGACCCTCTTCCTTCCATGCCCCCGCACTTCTTGTAACAATTTTTGTTCACTCCTAATCTTAATGAAAAGGCAGAACACCTGCCAGTTAGCCTCAAAAAAAAATCTTGTCGTTTCCTTCTAATGCACAATGATAAAACATTTGCGTGAATCTATCGGTTCCTTTTTATGCTAGACTTTCCACCAATAGGACAATTTATGTCATTTTAAAAGGAGAAAAAAAGTAAGCTTACACACATGGGTTTTACGTAAAGTACATGGAACCACTTAGGCCCGCTTAGATTACTGTTTTCGCTCGTATTCAGCTAGATAAGGATACGCATTGGACGCGTCGTTTTGTTTCCTGGTGGAAAATGAGATGTGGATGATAGTTTACGCCTGTAAAATAAAAACATGTGCAGAAATTTACGCCCATCCCAAGCAGGGCCTTAAAGAATCTCCAATGACACCAATACTGTTGCCATTCATGTGCTTTCCACGCCTTCTCTTATATCTCTTCCTTTTCTATCACATCTCCTAATTGAAGATTATTATGAACATCGTCTTTATCATTTGGGGCCCTTCTACATCTCTGTTGCACAGTTTTTTCATTGTCTTATCTCCTTTTTTTTTCTTTTTTCTTTTTGACTCCCTCCTTCGTCTCAAGAAGAAGATGATAGAGCATGAAGAAATCATGGATATATTGTTATCAAGATGGTCCTACGTCTTATACGTAGACAATTTTTTTACAAAAGGAGTAAATTTCACACTTTATTCTCAGGGGGTGATCTTGCGTAGCCATATTGTCCCTTTTTTGGTCTCATGCCGCATCTATCTAATTCATTATTTCCCCGAACTAACACGGTGGGTCCATTTTATTAGGATGACATGGCGGTCGACTAGGCGGACAACTCAAATCCTTATCTACCATGGTTGTATCTGATATGGCTCATCAATTATTGACAAAATTTCATATAGTCGTCTAGGGATGACAGTTTTGCCCATTGGTATGGGTACCCGTGGGTACTTGCCCGAATACAATGGGCATGGGATGAGACTTTAATTTGTACCCAGTAATGGTATCCATACCCGCAAAATATGGCTAGGGCATTGGTATGAAATTGTGTATGTGGGTAACCCAATGGATACCCAAAAAGAGTTAATATATGAAAAAAAAATCATATGACATGTGGGGTTAACATCAAACCACTACGATCCTACCAAAAACCAAAAACCCATGATTCCCGAAACCACTTGTAGCCCACCGGCCTGCTACTTCTCATATGTCCTACGTGATTAATTTCTCTACTTTTGTATATGGTAATGCGATATATTATACACACCGGATATCCATTGGGTAGGGGCATTTGTGTCAATTTGTGCCCACAGGTATTGAAGTGGGTGGGTATAGATGATTTCTGTGGGTATGAGTTTGGACAGAAGGGGGTTGTACCAATCCATATCATATCTATTGCCATAATTCATGCTTACAAATGGATCCAGCAATCGGTTGAAAAGAATTTATTCTCTTCGTCCTTATCTTCTTGTTTTCCGTGATTGAACTTTGACCATTATTAGCATGAGTAATATATTAATTATTCATTAATTACATGACATAAAAAATTTAAACAATACATTTTCCCTTGTATTGAATTGTATAGTTTTTGTGACATACAGTAACAAACATTTTGTTAGTCAGATTAATGGTCAAAGTTGGACCTCGCAATATGAGTGCATCATATATTAATAGGAACATGCGGAGTAAAAATACGAAGTTGCCTAGTCAAGGTCTCCTTCGGTTCGTAGGAATTTTGTATAAATTGTATAGGATATGATTCTTGTACAGAAAATTCCTTTAGAGCCTTATAGTTTGTAAAATATTCCTGATTCCTGGTTCGCTAGTCCCCCATCGTATTTCGACCATGATTTTAACTGTTAAAATATAAGTTGTACGTACCAAAACAACATCATTGTAAAAGTCATTCAAATACGAATTCAACAACGTATTTTTTGTTGACACCCATTAACGTTTTGCTAGTCAAATATCTGAACAAACTTTAAAATATTCAAATACTAAGAAACTTTAAAATGTAACGAAAATCCATATTTAAATATACTACCGTCCCCGTTCAACCGCTCCGCTGGCAGGGGCGACCCAGAATTCATTGCACCGCCCCCCGATATCTTGTGACCTCCAGCTCCAACCAGGGCGCTCCCTCCCTCCTCACCGCCGCCTCTCCCGGCGACTTGATTGCCTGCTGTAAAAAAAAAAAAAAGAAACGCCGGAAAGGAGCCAAACCCCCGTTCCCGTCGTCACCCGTCACTGGATTTAAACCCGCACGCTGACCTGTGCCCCGCCTCCCTCCCTTGGCATCCCTTGCACGTTTCTCCTCTCCTCTCCTCTCCTCCCCTCCCTCCCGCGGGTCAAACCAAGCCCGAGGACACAAGGGAAGAAGCCGCACCCAAACGCTCCACCTCCAGTCACTAATGCCGTGCCGCCTCCCCTCCAATTCCACCACAGCCGCAGCCCTCCTGGCCGCATAGCGGCGGTATAAGAGCCAGACGAGCGGGGAGAGCCGGGTTGGTTCGGGCCTGGGAATCGGGATCGCGGCGCAAGGCGGGCCCGATGGAGAGCGCGTGGAGGAAGGCCAAGCGGGCGCTGGCCCTCCGTCTCTGCGTGCTCGCCCCCGCCGAGGGCGACGGCGGCGATGGGAGGCCGGCGGCGTCGGGCGCCGGCGGGTGTCGGGGCGAGGCGGCCGTGACGGTGGGGTCGGCGCCCGAGGAGCCGGCGGCTGGCGGCGGCGGCGCGTTGCGGAGGTCCAAGTCCGGGAGCAGGTCCTCCTCCAAGGTGAGGCAGTTTCCGTTTGCGCTTTCCGAGTAATAATACCTCGCGTTTCTAACGCAAAATAAAACAAAATCAAATAAAATCGGGAGCCCTGCGTTTACTGAATTAGATTTGAAATGCCGGTTTATAGCGAGATGCGTATCCGTCCGCGCGGATTTCGGGTTCTCCTGACCTGCCTAAGATTTGTTACCAGTAGACGACCGATTTTCTGCATGCTTAAGATATTTTAGACTTTGTTGCTTTTCAAAGCGTTTCACAAGTTCAGCGCTCCTGGAAGAAGATACTTCTGTGGATTACCACCCCTGTAGACTGCAGCCGATCCCGAGCGTAGCCATCGTCCTCGTGATCGCCGCCGCTGCTTTGTTTCGTGCGCCCCTTCCGAATCATACATGTCCCTGTTTTCAATCCTGTACTACTAGTATTGCTGTGTACTAGTGGGAGTATTGTTGTGGCTTTGGACCATTCACTTCTTTGCCCCGGCAGCAGATAGTAGTAGTAGCAAACTTCCAATACAGTGTTGCGCCAGCCGTGATCTGCCCAGCGCCATATCTTTTTAAGCTAATCCAGATTTGACCTTGCATTGGATATGCATAATTGCGTACGACGTGGGCCCACTTTCCTATTGCATCCCACTATTAATGAATTCCACTTGCCCCCTCCCCTGAAAAGGACCGCGAAAAGCTTTGCTTCCTTTGCTCATCACCCGCCCGTGGCGCCGTCACGTGGAGCAAATCCCCGACTCTTTCCTCCTACCACCAGCTTTCTGTATTTATGGCAAACGCTCCAACTTGGCACCAGCGATGCAAATTCATGAAATTGTTTCTTGTTTATGGTATATCATTTATTTTTCTGTGGTGAATGTGCTTTGACTGCCAACTGCAACTGCAACTGCAACTGCATGCGTGGTTTGACCATACGTACTATGACAATTCAGCAAGCGACCTCACGAGGATTGCGCCTCTTTATTTGACATTTTGTTGTGCGCTTTTCCATGTAACAAATAAACTTTTGTTGAACAGGAAGTGAATTACTTCTGATGGATGTAATAACATTTATGTTTTCTGTGTGTTCTTTTTTATAAGTTGGACCGACCGCAGCACAGCCTGCACCTAGTTTTGTTTTGGTTCTTTGGTTGTGTATTACATTCTTGTAGGTTACGTCCTTCGAGTTGGTGGGTTTACTTTGCATGTGAAGGTAGCTTTTACCATTTGCAAAACCATTGAAGTTAAATATAGGGGGTTGAAACTTATGGTGGTGATAATATATACAAAGTGAATGGTCAATTGCTTCAGTATAACAACATGTGGGGATAAGACCGGATTTTTTCTTTGCTTTGAAAGTTTGGTGGTAGGCGGTTGGTCCCTGTTCAAAGGGTGTACTTGGTTTGTACTTTCGTTTCGGCAAATTCATGAAATAGTTAACCTGGTTTTGTTTGTAAAAGTTGACACAAACATTTACCTCCGTATGCTCGTAGTAGTTGGTTTGGCAAATTCATGAAACAGTTAGCCTCTTTATCTCTGTGAAACACTTAACCTCTTTATCTTTGTATAATAGTTGACACAACCATTTATATTTTCTCGATGGTGATGGACCAATCAAAAACAAAGTGCTAGACTTGATGTTGGTTACCCTGTTCTTATAATGGAGTTTGATTTGTGGTTTGATAGAGTTGTGCCATTGTCTTCTCTTTTTATCGTGTATGTAAGGTGGTACCAGACCCAGACACAGGAAAAATGTCCTTTCGTAGGCTAGCGTTGGCAGGGTCAAAATGGAACTGAATGTTTGTCCTTTCCATGCAAAAATGGAAACGGTGAGCATTTTCCGGAAACTTAAACAGAAAAATTCCCAGCTTAAGCGGAAACTTTGCCCCGGAAAAAGATACGTAGTCGGAATAGCTGTTTCTGCTGGAAACAGAAACAGTTCCGCAATTTCTGTTTATGTAACTGTGTGTCTAGCTCATACTCAACTAGCCAAAGGCCCATCCACAATAACCCTAAATTCAATTCTTTTCCTGTCTAGCTCCCGATCTTTTCCTGTCTACCACATTGAGCTGACATTTTGTTGTGCATGCTCGCCGACTTTTCATAAAAGAAAACTGAACTCTTTACAACAGAAATTTAAGTACTTACGATGTAATGTCATGTCTTTAGTAAGGTTTATGTATTTTGTTTCTTCTAATTTGATCAGGAGCACAGCCTGCAGTTTGCATTTTTGTGTAGGATATCCTTTGAGTTAATGAGTTTACAATGTAGCTTAGACCATTTGCAGAACAACATATATATGTGCCATCCAAGAAGCTGTTCATTTATTTATTTTTGGGTAGATTTTGATGGAATTATATTGATCTCTATTTTTTTTTTTGTACTTGAACAGAGGAAATGTGCAATATGCTTTGACTCTATGAGATCAGGCCATGGTCAAGCCTTGTTCACTGCAGAATGCTCTCATAAGTTCCATTTTCACTGCATTTCATCCAATGTGAAACATGGGAATCATGTCTGCCCAGTCTGCCGGGCAAAGTGGAAAGAGATACCCTTGAATCGCTCACTCTCTTCCAACATTCCTGATGGAAGACGTGGAATAAATGGAGTCCAATTGCCACAACAAGATGCCTATGTGGCTCTTCTCCATCAAGTTCCAAACCGTCAGCGAGGAGTTCGTCGCTTACATACTTCTGAGCCAACAGACTTCAATGACGATGAACCTTTACAGCAGACAGAAGCTACTGACAGTCTTAATTCTCGGTCTAAGAAGACTGCAGAAATCAGTACATATCCAGAATTCTCATCCATTCCACAGTCATCATCTCAAGCTGGATTTTCTGTCCTGATCCACCTGAAAGCTCCCAGTGCTAGCTCAGACCAGGTCACAGGCAGATTGGTCAATGAAAGCTCAGTTAGATCCCCAAGCGGACGTGCTCCTGTTGATCTTGTCACAGTGATTGATATTAGTGGCAGTATGGCAGGCACCAAGCTGGCACTGCTAAAGCGGGCAATGGGCTTTGTGATTCAACACCTTGGTCCATCTGATCGCCTTTCTGTAATTGCTTTCTCATCTTCTGCCCGAAGGCTGTTCCACCTTCAGCGCATGTCGCATTATGGCAGGCAGCAGGCTTTGCAGGCTATTAACTCGCTTGGTGCTGGTGGTGGCACAAACATTGCTGAAGCACTTAAGAAAGCTACAAAGGTGATTGAGGATCGCAGCTATAAAAATTCAGTGTGCAGCATCATTCTTCTGTCTGACGGGCAAGATACGTACAACCTTAGCTCAAATGTTCGAGGGGGCCCGAAAGATTATAGCACACTTGTCCCACAGTCTATTCTGGATGATACGCGGCGTATGCTGCCTATTCATGCTTTTGGATTTGGAGCAGACCATGATTCAGACTCCCTGCATTCAATTGCTGAAGCTTCTGGTGGCACATTTTCCTTTATCGAAGATGAAGGCGTGATGCAGGATGCGTTTGCTCAATGCATTGGTGGGCTTCTTAGTGTTGTCGTACAGGAGATGCGACTCAACATGGAATGTGTTCATCCTGGTGTTCAACTCTGTTCCATCAAATCTGGTAGCTACCCAAGCATGATGGCAAGGGATGGGCGGAGCTGTTCAGTTGATATTGGTCATCTGTATGCTGATGAGGAGAGGGACATTTTGCTGTCGGTGAACATCCCACAGTGTCGCGAACAGACCTCACTGTTAAAGGTTGCTTGTTCTTACAGGGATCTAACTAATGAGACCATCAAGCTTCAAGTAGATGAGGTGAAGATCAACAGGCCGACATCCGCCATATCTGAACATGTATCCATTGAGGTTGACCGTGAGAGGAACCGCATACAGGCCGCTGATTCTATCGAATCTGCGAGGGCTGCTGCTGAGAGGGGTGCTCTTGCCGAGGCTGTGACAATTCTGGAGGACTGCAGGAGGAGACTATCAGAGTCTTTTGCAAGCAGGAGCGGGGACCGTCTTTCCTTGGCCCTTGACGCAGAGCTGAGGGAGATGCAGGAGAGGATGGCGAGTCGCCAGCTCTATGAAGCTTCAGGGAGGGCATACATGCTATCTGGACTGAGCTCGCACTCCTGGCAGCGAGCGACGACACGCGGGGACTCGACAGAGAGCAGCACCATTGTTCACTCCTATCAGACGCCATCCATGGTTCAGATGTTACAGCATTCCCAGAGCCATATCCCTTCGCCGCCGGGCCAGCAGCCACAAGCCCGGCCACCCAGGCCGTCGGCGAGGTAGTTGAACCGTTTCGTCTTGGCAGCCAAATGCGCTGACGATGGCGAAGGATGTCGCCTTAGCTTTCATAGTTGTTTCCTTGATTGCTGGACGTAGTACCTGTTGATTCTTCTGCTTATTTGTTTAGTTGAGACTGTCGTGGTGGGTTTATACCGAAGGGATTGAGCTGGGTAATGAATGCCGGGCACATTCTGGGATATCAGTATGTATTACCTTGTTCTGTCAGGAATAATATTTGGGAAATGAGGCTGGAATTGTAAATAGTCTGGTATCCTAAATCGTTTTCCTTGAATCCTAAATTCTTCTGCCTATTTGCTTATTTGGAGTCAGCGTGCTTTATGCACTGCATTCTAGAAACGTGCTGGCATATTGCTACGGTATGCTATTGGAGTGTTTCTTTTCCCTTGCAATCTGAGTGCATATCATCTCCTACGGATGATGTATGAGGGCATCTCCAATGGCCACCCGCAAATTTCCTCCCACATTCATTCGTGGAGAGAGGATCAGTCTGCGGACAATGATGCGGGAGGCCGCCATACAACGGTGTCCGCATACATTTCAAACAATTTGGCAACAAACCGAATGAAAATCGTACAAATACGGTGGATTTCATATGTACCGATGACAATCATACAATCATGCAAACATGGCGGATTTTCGTTAGATTTTGAACATTTAGAAAAAAAAAACGTTCTGACCCGACCCTAAACCTATCCTACGGCAGCGTCCAGCATCGAAGTCCTTGTCCTCCTCCATCCGGCGCCTTCATGACCACCGGCGACAAGACCGATGAAGTGAAGCTGCGGACTCCTACGAGGAAGAGTAGAACACGGGAGACGGATCGACCCACATGGGACACAAGGCCCTGCCCAGGGGCGTAGCTATCGACCTGCTCGAGGTGACTAGTTGAATTGGCACGCGTAGCCGCCAAACACAAAGAAGCTGACCAAGAAGAAAGGTTTCTCCGGAAACAGCATGGTCCCCGACGACAAATCGAGCCATCAATCCTTCTGTTGACGACATAGTGGAACTCTCAATGAAAGCACCAATGTCGGTGTCAAAACCGGCCGATCTCGGGTAAAAGTCCCGAACTATGCATTTGAGGATCGAAGGTAACAAGGGACAAGTGGGACACAATGTTTACCCAGGTTCAGACCCTTTTAATGGAGGTAAAACCCTATGTCCCGCTTGATTGTATTTGATAAGTATAGGGGTTACAAGAGTTGATCTACCTCAAGATCGTAATGGCTAAACCCTAAATGTCTAGCCTATGAGACTTCTGATAGCCTCTACGGACTAAACCCTCCGATTTATATACACACCGGAGGGGCCTAGGGTTGTACAACGTTGGTTTGTGGGGAAAGGAAATAACATATTCGGACACCAATCTTGCCATCCACGCATAGGGGAGTCCTATCTGGATACGGGGGAAAGTCTTCTGCTTATATCTTCACGGTCCATCAGTCCGGCCCATACCGAATAACCCGGACACCCGAGGACCCCTTAATCCATGACTCCTCACCCGTCATCGCCCTCCCTTGCTGGAGCCGGGCAAACCTTATTGTAGTAGATAGTCGAGAAGTCGCCGTGCTAAGACTCCATAGGGCTAGCGCGCCAGGACAACAACCGCCGCTGTTGAAGAGTAGCATATATCGGAAGGATCCAACCTGAAGACACACGTATGTACGCGAACTTTGACAAGATCCAAGCAAATTCACCAAGGACAGATCCACCGGAGACACACCCTCCACACGCCCCCCCCCCCGACGATGCTAGACGCACCACCGGAACGAGGACTTGGAGGGGAGAACCTTATTCGATTTTCAGAAAGCCGCCGTCGTCTGAGCAGGACACAATCCCTAACAAAACTTGAAGGAACATCTAAAGACGGTGCCCTCCCACCGACAAGGGCCAGGATCCACCTCGCCGTCTGTAACACCCCGGATGTAACTTTCCCGATTTGTACTCCAACTCTTGCCGTTTCCAGCGTTAAGTTATATTTATTTCCTCGGGTTCGGGTTTTTGTCTCCGTGTGTTGTTGTCGTTGTCATGCATCTCATATCATGTCATCATGTGCATTGCATCTGCATACGTGTTCGTCTCATGCATTCGAGCTTTTTCCCCGTTGTCCGTTTTGCATTCCGGCGCTTCGTTCTCCTCCGGCGGTCATTTCTAGCTTTCTTTCGTGTGTGGGGATTAAACATTTTTGGATTGGACCGAGACTTTCTAAGCGGCCTTGGTTTACTACCGGTAGACTGCCTGTCAAGTTTCGTACCATTTGGACTTCGTTTGGTACTCCAACGGTTAACCGAGGGACCGAAAAGGCCTCGTGTGTGTTGCAGCCCAACACCCCTCTAATTTGGCCCAAAACCCATCTAACTCTACTCCATCATCTAGAGCGTTCGATCACGATCGCGTGGCCAAAAACTGCACCTCATTTGGACTCTCCTAGCTCCCTCTATGCCTATTTAAACACCCCCCGATTTTTGGATCTCCTCCTACCTCCGGAACACTAGAAATTATCCCCGCGCCGCACCGGACAAAAATCTGCCGATGGACATTGTCCGGCCGTCCCCGCCGCCGCCACGTGTCGCCACCGCGTTCGTTCCTCGCCGCCGCCTCCCGCCGGCCCGCCAGGCCCGGGGCGGGCCCTCCTCCTCCGCCGCCTGGGCCGAGCCGCCCCGCCGCCAGCCTCCCTCCGCGCCGCCCGGCCGGAGCGCCTCGCCCGCCGCCGCCGCACTGCCCCGCACCGCGCCGCCGCCTCGCCCGCACCGCACCGAGCTGCCCCGCCGTCGCCGCCTCGCCGCGCGCCGCCGCCCGGCCCGGATCCGGCGAAGATCCGGCCGGCCCTTGCTTCCCCGACCACTCCGGCGCCATTTCCGGCGAACTGCTACAGTGCGACGCTGCCTCGGTTCGTGTGCCCGCCGAAACCCTAGATCTGGAGGGTAAAATTTCGTCTAAGTCCCTGATATTTTTAGTTCAAGTACTCATGTTCGCGGCTCCATAACTTTGCATCCGTAGCTCCGATTCATGCATATAGCATATCAAAATGTTCACCTCAGAGAGTGCATCGTTTCATTCCATTGCATCATTTTTATTTGAGTTCATCTTGATGCCCGAAATGCTGTTAGAAGAGGGCTACTTGAGTTAATTGCCAGATTTGTTACTCCGTTTAGCACTTTTGTCTTTTTTGCCATGATTAATGAGTGCATGATATGCCCGTGAGTTCTACTTATGTTTTGTTAAGGGTTTTGTCATCTTTCTAGAGGTGTAACCCATGTATTTTTAGGATGTGTGTGGTGACTTGTGCAAGCTTGCAAAGTGGTGCACTTGCTAATTCTGTTTTCAGGGACTTAGTAATATCACTAAGTCCTGGATCTGTTTATCTCATGATGCCATATGTTCTTGTTGTTTCCTAGTGATCTGTGCCTCTTTTGAGGATGATCAGTAAGGGAGTTTTGTTAATTTTGTAGTGCTCTATCCATCCATGTCTTTGTTTGCAATTATGGAGCACCCTAGCTTGATTCAATCGAGCTCTACTTTTGCTACTTTGTGAATCTGGGCAGATTGTCAACTTGTTTGCAATTTTGCCGGTGATGTTGTAGTTGATCCGTGCGTACTATGCTATTGTTCTTGCCATGTCTAGCTTGCATTTTGTGCCTTCTTGATGGTTGTATGCTTGTCTTGCCATGACTTGCACCGTAGTGAGTGCATCGCGCTCGTAAACATGCCTACTTGAGTTATATTTCAGCATGTGCCAGTTTTCACTAAGTATGAAAACTGATTATGTTTTTGCTATGTTCACGTGCTTGCAATTGTATTTTCTCATCCTTTTTGGCTCAAGGTCACTAAGGGACTTTTGTTAAGCTCTTTGAGTATCTCCATGCCATGCTTTACTTTGCCATGTTCAGGTCCTGTAGCATGTAGTTTTGTTGCTCCGAAGAGGGCTACCTGATCTGAAATTCCAGACAAGTGTTAATTTCACTAATTCTGAGATCTGTTTGTCATTTACATTTTTGCCATGCTTGTTTGAACCTGTTAATGGATGAATTGGCCGTAGCTCAGTGCTAGACTTTTGTTAAGCATCTTGTGTGCATCCCTGCCATGTATTTTGTTGTCATGTTTGGATGCTGTAGCATGTTCATCTCATTGCATTTAGAGGCCTACTTGCTGTAAATCGCAGACCGGTGTCATTTTGAATCGCTTGCCATTTCCAAACCGTAACTCCGATTCCGGCGTTCTTTATATCGTTTTCAAGCGATTTTATCTCATCTTTCCAGTGGCACACTTGGAATTCCAAGTTGAGGCCAGGTTCATGCATTTCCTGTCATATCTTGCATTTTGCATCCCGCACCGCATCCCGCATAGCATATCATCTTTGCATCGTGTTGTTTGAGTTTGCACGTGATTGATTGTATCCTTGTTGCTTGTTTGTCTTATTTGGGTAGAGCCGGGAGACGAGTTCGCTAACGAGGAGCCCGTTGAGTTTGCTTTCGAGGATCCAGTCAACTCTGACAACTGTGCAGGCAAGATGATCATACCCTCGAAATCACTACTATCTTTGCTATGCTAGTTTGCTCGCTCTTTTGCTATGCCATTGCTACGATGCCTACCACTTGCTTGAAAGCCTCCCAAATTGCCATGTCAAACCTCTAACCCACCATTGTCCTAGCAAACCGTTGATTGGCTATGTTACCGCTTTGCTCAGCCCCCTCTTATAGCGTTGCTAGTTGCAGGTGAAGATTGGAGGCCGTTCCTTGTTGGAACATTTATTTATTTGTTGGGATATTATTATATTGCCTTGTTATCTTAATGCATCTATATACTTGGTAAAGGGTGGAAGGATCGGCCTCTCGCCTAGTGTTTTGTTCCACTCTTGCCGCCCTAGTTTCCGTCATATCGGTGTTATGTTCCCGGATTTTGCGTTCCTTACGCGGTTGGGTTATAATGGGAACCCCTTGATAGTTCGCCTTGATTAAAGCTTTTCCAGCAATGCCCAACCTTGGTTTTACCATTTGACACCTAGCCTTTTCTTTCCCTTTGGTTCTGCAGACTCAAGGGTCATCTTTATTTTAACCCCCCCCCCCCAGGCCAGTGCTCCTCTGAGTGTTGGTCCACCTGTCAGCTACCGGCCTGGGTTAAGTTGTCATGGGCTAAGTTGGGACTCCCCTGCAGGGATTTGAACTTTCGAAAGCCGTGCCCACGGTTATGGATAGATGGGAATTTGTTAATGTCCGGTTGTAGATAACTTGAACCTTAACTTAATTAAAATGAATCAACTGAGTGTGTTACCGTGATGGCCTCTTCTCGGCGGAGTCCGGGAAGTGGACACGGTGTTGGAGTAATGTTTGCGCAGGTTGCTCTCTAGTTTCTCGCTCGCGCTTTGCCTCCTCTTCTCGCTCTCTTTTGCGAATAAGTTAGTGTCGGGTGGTAGGTGCGACATATGCCAACGGGTGGCTTATCATTGTGGGAGCCAGTAAGACATCGCCGGTGCCTGGAAACGGGATAAGGAGAAGACATGCACGCCGGCGGATCTTACCCAGCTTCGGGGCTCTCCGTGGAGATAACACCCCTACTGCTGCTCTGCGGGGTCTCCGCATGCTCACTAGGTGAATCAAGTAGCTACACAACTCTCCTTGAGCTGTTTGGTGGGAGGAGGAAGAAGGGCACGGCTAGCCTGCTTCCTCTCCTTGTGTGGTGTCTAGAACTAGTAAGGGGTCGAACCCTTTGCATGGGTGATCCGGGGGGTTTATATAGGCCTACCCCCTGGGGGTACAATGGTAATCCGACTGGGCGCGGGGCCCAGCCATCTGTGACTGCGATCGCCGGCTGCTGGGGCCCGCCGACTGGTGGGTCCCGCCGGCTGCCGGCCCCTTGGTCGGCAGGCAGGCCCCACTGTCCAGGGCCTGGTCGGCGGCTGGTTACTGTGGCTCCATCTTGTTGACGTGAGCTTCATCGTGGTAAGCGCGGCTACAGTACCGCCGCCTGTCAGGCGATCGCTGTAGACTTACCGCGTCTTGTCTCCTTAATGGGGCGTCTTCTTCGAGGGAGGCGGTAAGCCGGCTGCGGGGAGCCGGATCTGTCTCGGGCCGACTGGCTGGAGGCGCGGCCGCCTTCGGGCGTCTCTCTGCTCAAAGGGGCCACCGTCTGTGGGCCACGCTGGCGGCCCGTCGTGGGTGATGCCAGGGTCAACATGGCAACAGTGCCGCGCCGGACG
Source organism: Triticum dicoccoides (assembly GCF_002162155.2). NCBI lineage: Eukaryota > Viridiplantae > Streptophyta > Magnoliopsida > Poales > Poaceae > Triticum > Triticum dicoccoides. Next base: position 611,262,712 of record NC_041382.1, on the reverse strand, counting down.
GGTCATGCCTACCCATACGGCGCATTGTGCCAGGCGTGCTCTGGGATTCGGGGGTGGCAGGCTTTACTGTAGCCACGCCCCATCGCACCGCCGTCAGGTGGGTGCGAACTTTTGTGGGTACGGTCAGGACCGCTTTATGGGGAGCCGGCTTCTTGGAGTCGGCCTTCTCATGGCCGGCTTCTTGGAGTCGGCCTTCTCGTGAGGGCTAAAGTCGGACCGCCTTCCGAGAGCCGGCCTGGGTGGCAGCCAGCAAGGGGAAGGCGGCCCCATGTCTTTGATTCTTGAGAGCCGGGCGGGCTCGTAACTTTTTCAGAAGGGCCAGGGGAAGCCGGCTAGGCTACCCATGGCTATTTACTCCGACAGTAGTCCCCGAAGCTGATCGAGCTCCGAGGCGAGCAGGGTGACGAGAAGCTTGGTCAGCTTCCCATCCTGAAGAGCCGGCTTTGCGGGCGTATGCCGACTTCAGTGAGCCCCACGTCTTATAGGCGGGAGGAGGGGGGACATGCGTGCTGACCACGGGCCCTCCCGTGGCCACGTGGCAGCGAGATCCTGCGAGCGCACGCGCGCGACGGGACGCCGCCGCAGGCCCGGGCCCGCCACTCGCGAGCCTTGGTCCGGGCGCGGATCTTCCGTGGCCCACAGGGGCCGCTCGCCTTCTCGAGGCAGTTTTGTTTCGCCGTTAAGGCTCAATAATCGCGGGACGTGGGGAGTGGGCACGATCGATCCCCACGCTTCCCCACGCCGCGCCTCCTCGGCTCCGCCACGTGAGCCTATAAGTAGGGGGAGGAGGGAGAGCGACAGAGGTTCGCACGCTCTCTCCCGCTCCGCCCCTCCTAACCCTCGTTTCTTCCTCTCGCTGCCGCCGCAGCTTCCCGTCTCAGCGCCGCCGCGTCTCTACACCGCCTCGCTCCCATGGCGTTGTCAAGCTCGTGGGACGGCTCCAACATCCATGACGACCATGTGGAGTTCCTCCGCCAGACTCGGTGCCTGCCCGGCGCTGACCTCGTACAGGTCCGCCTGGCGCCGGAGAAGGAGATCTCGCCAGCACCGGAGGAGGGCGAGCGGGTCGTCTTCCGCTCGCACTGCCTGCGCGGTTTCGGCCTTTCGGCGAGCGGATTTCTGCGCTCTTTCCTGGAATTCTACAACCTCCAGCCGCATCATCTCACGCCCAATGTGGTGATGCTGCTGTCGGCCTTCGTCTCCCTCTGCGAAGGCTTCTTGGGGCTGCTCCCCACGCTGGAGCTCTGGGGAGGGTTCTTCCAGAGCAAGCTCGGCACAGTCGTCGCCGGCGTGCCCGCCCCCTGCGGGGCCTTCATCGCCATGAGGAGGGCGAGAGAGAACAACCCGTTCCCGCCCATCCCCCTGATCTAGTCGGTGAAGGTCTGGCGGAGATCGTATTTCTACGTGAAGAACGTCACCGAGCAACGAGACTACATCAACCTGCCGGCTTACGTAGCCGGCCCGCCGGCTGGGAGGCAGCCCTCGTGGAGCTTCCGGTCCCGGTCACTGTCTCCGGCCGGGAACGCCGCCATCTCCTGGCTTCGGGTGATGATTCAGTCGAAAGGCCTGCGCGGGGCCAACTTGGTGGCCGCCTTCATGGAGCGCCGGATCCTTCCTCTCCAAAGCCGGCCCCATATGATGTGTCAGATGAGCGGCCACTTCGACCCAAGCCGGCTGAGCACATGAGAAATGCCCCACGCGGAGGTGGCGCGCATGGTTAACTACATCGCCAACTGCAAGCTTGCCGGGGACTGGCAATACGGCAAGGTGCCGTATTCTTGCGCCAATCCTCCGCCCGTGGTAAGCTTCTGTCTCTATCTTCTTTTTGTCGTCTGCCGGCTTCATGACGGCCGGCTTCTGACCAGTCGGTTCTTTTGAGCAGAACCCTATTCTTGCGCCGCCGGCCGGGGCGGCAGGGATTGAACGCTAGTATGCCCCCGAACGCACGGTGGATGACGTTGACGACCCGGACTTGGGGGCGGCCGCCATGGAAGACGCTGTCGTGGGGGACAGTGCCGAGCCCGGAGTCTCAAGGTTCACCGTGAGCTTCGACGACTGGCCGGACGATTTCGAAGTCGAAGTCGCCCCACGTCGCCAGCTGGCGGCCGACCATGAGGGCGCGGGCTCGTCTATCGCGCCGACGGCCGGTGGCGGCGCACAGAAGCGCCGGGCCGCTTCAGGCCTCTTTGGCAGTCGGCCGAAGAAGTCAAAAGCCTCCGCCGCGGCGACCAAGCGAGACGAGGCGGCTGCGAAAGCGGCCCGCTTCCGCAAGACGGTGAAACAGCCTCCGGTGGTCTCAGCGTAAGTCTTCGACTGCCTTGCCGCATGCTCGCCATCATTCTCTTTCTCTTCGAATATCTTCTTAACTTTTTCTCGCTTGCTGGACAGGGCACCGCTTTCCCTTGAGCGGGGTCCGGGCGTCTCCGTCGTGGGGCCGGCTGGAGGGTCTTCAAGCTCCCGCCGCATGGACCCCCGCGCCGATCTCAGGGAGGCCACAGATTGAACGCCCGCGAAGCGCGGGAGGAGCGCGAGGCGGCGGAGAAGGCGGCCGCCCAGGCGGCGAGGGAGCAGGCCGACGCGGTAGCCAAGGCCCAGACGGAGGCGGCTACCGCGAAGACGGAGGCGGAAAGCTCGCGCAACCAGCCTCCGTTGCTCGCCATTCCTCTCCGAGCCGTAGCCCCTGACACCCCATTGCCCTTGGCGGAGGAGATCATCCAAGACCCGCCGCTGTTGGAGAGGGGGGAGGACCCCGTGGCCTTTGCGAGGAAAGCGCCGCCAGCAGCGCCAACCGGAGCGGGCCAAGGCGGCCAATTGTCGGCGGCGCCGGAGGGGCCGACCGGAGGTGAGCCGGAGAACAGAGCCGGCCTCGAGGTGTAGCCGGCGACGGGCCGGCGTGCAGGGGGAGGCGCCACTCCGCCGGAGTTGCGCCGAGTCGCGGGCGCAGGCCAGTCGGCAGAGGATCTGGAGGTGGCCAGCACTGCCACGTCCAAGTGGACTCCCAGCGGGGGAACTGGCGAGCTGAATGTGGCGGCTCAAGGGGTCCGGAGCCGGCTGCAAGCTCAGGCCGCCCTGCTGCAGCAGTTCACCCAGGAGTTCTTGTCAACGCGAGCCACTATCCGGGTGAGTCCTTCGTTCTTGGACGCTTTGCTTTCTTAATTCCTTCCGTGGGGGCGCGTCAGCGCACCCACTGGGTGTAGTCCCCGAGATTCGGGCCGACTGCTGCGCAGTCGGGTTGGATCTTTCTCGACGGCTACCTTACTTTGCTTTTTTCTGAACTTTCAGGAATACCACAACCTTCGTGCTGCCGCCTTCAATTCCCAGGCTCGGGAGTTGAACCGGAGGACCGACGACCTGGCCGACAGCCGAAGTAAGTACTCGATCTTGTCTGTTTCCTATGGGGGCGCGTCAGCGCACCCACTGGGTGTAGTCCCCGAGATTCGGGCCGACTGCTGCGCAGTCGGGTCGGATCTTTCTTGACGACCTTTTCCTTATTGGTTTGTCTTTTTCTTTGTCTTCAGGGGCCAACGCCGACTTGAGGAAGGAGCTCGGCGAAGCGAAGGCCGCCCTTCATACCAAGGAGGCCAAGTGCGCCGCCTTGGTCCAGGAACGGGATCGCCTAGCCAAGAAGCTAGCCGACCAAGAGGAGAGCCACAAAGCGGCCCTGCAGGCGGCGCAGGAAAGCGAAGCCGCCTTGAGGGCGGAGTATGAGATCGAGGCGGCGAACTAGTTTGAGACCCGGCGAGCCCTGGATGAAGGCTTCGGCCGGATCGAGGATTTGATCGATGGTAAGCTGCCTTCCTCGGCCCTCCCCTGCCCCTTGCCGCCTGGGTTTTTGGCTTATCTTGAGCTGCTGCTCGTTTTTGGTGCAGAATACTTCCTCGGCTACTCCGCCTTCGCCGCCCAAAGCATTGAGGCCCATCGCGAGGCACGTCGTCAGGCGGGGGCCAACATCGCGCCGGATGCGAACCGGACACTTGAGGAGCAGCTCCTGGCTGTCCAGGCGCGGTTGCAGCCGGCTCATCGGATGCTTCGCCGGCTCCAACGTGCCGGGGCGCAAGTGTTGGCCGCCCTCTGGCCCAGCGAGACGATTCCCCGCACCCCAAGCCGAACTGCCGACTGGCTGGAGGTCGCAGTTGGTCGCTTTGAGGCTTGGAAGGCGTCGGCGGCCTGCCTCGGAGCCGGGCGGGCGTTGGAGTTCGTTCGGGCTTGGTACCCAGGGCTGAGCCTGGACCAGCCGCGCACCTGGCGGATGGAGGCCGATGCGGAGCTGGAGGAGGTGAGGCCGGCTATCGCCCAGCGAGCTTCGACGATCGCCGAGTGCACCGACATCAGCGTTTTCGCTCCCGAAATCGATGATGACGGTGTTGCTCAGCCGGAGGAGTGGTTCGGGCTGAACCCGGCGGTGGGCGAGGACTCGGCGGAGGAGATTGCCTCTAGCGACGAAGGCGAGGATGACGAAGAGGAGGACGGCGAAGACGTCGAGCCGGCTGGTGGAACAACTGGCCGACCTCAGGCCGACCGTGCCTCCATCAACGAGGCGCGTGGGAGCGCGCCCTCTGCGGGAGGCGGCGACAAAGCCGAAGTACGCCAGCCGGCCGCCCCTTCAGCCGGCACGACCGTCTCCGCCAACCAGTCTGGCTCGTCGGCCGCTCCACCAGCTTGACCTACCGTCTTTATCTTTCTTGCCTTGTTGTCTTTGAACAATCTTTGTTAAGTTTTCGCAGTTCCACCCACTGGGGGTGTATCCAAACTATGTTGAATGCTGGCCTCTCGGAGGTCTTTTTATGTAAATATTATCATGTGCATGTTTGGTTTCCATTCGCGTATGCTTTTTTATCCTTAGGCTTTTTCCTTTGCCGCCTTACCTCTTTGGGGAGGCAAGTACTTGAGCTTTCTTGGATTGAAGTGAAGTGAATGGAGACCGGCCGGCCGGCTACTCTGGTAGCCAGTCGGCGGTGTGAGAAAAACCGGCTTTTGTTATATTAGTCCGTTAGTCCCTAGCCGTTTTTCGTGTGGGCGCCCGTTCTTGCCTTTAACTCTTGCCAGCCGGACAGCTGGTTCTTCGAACTGCGACTTTTGGCAAGAGAAGGCTTGGGAGCCGGCACACTACTTGTCTGACTGCGGGTAGGACTTCTAACATAACTCCAGTCGGCCAGTCCCCGAGCCGACTAGTCGAACTCGGTGCCGGACGGAATAAGTAAATGACACGACAAGGTCATAAGCATGATACTTTTCATTCATAAATAAGGGATGGCAGTCCCCGAGCCCTCCTCGGGGAACCTATTGTCTTGTACTTAATACAAAAGTTAGCGCGGTACATACTGCATTTCAACTATAAAATCTTCGAAGGAGGTTGGCGTTCCATGGTCGTTCCGACTCCTTGCCGGAGTCGTCTCTCTTGCGTGCTTTCGGCTTCTGTGCATCGATCAGGTAGTAGGAGTCGTTTCCTAGGGCTCTGCTGATGACGAAGGGGCCTTCCCAAGGGGCTGAGAGCTTGTGCTAGCCGGCTGTTTGCTGGATCAGCCGGAGCACAAGATCGCCCTCTTGGAAAGATCTTGGCCTGACCTTCCGGCTGTGGTAGCGGTGCAAACCCTGCTGGTAGATGGCAGACCGGCTGAGGGCTAACAGCCGGCTTTCTTCCAGCAGGTCGACGCCGTCTTCTCGTGCTTCCTTGGCCTCCGCTTCCGTGTACATGGTTACTCGAGGCGAGTCGAACTCGATGTCAGTTGGGATGACCGCCTCGGCACCATACACAAGGAAGAAAGGGGTGAAGCCGGTTGACTTGTTTGGTGTGGTGCGCAGACTCCAGAGGACAGCCGGCAGCTCATCGAGCCAACAGCCGGCTGAGCGCTCCAGAGGTACGACCAGTCGAGGCTTGATACCGGAGAGGATGAGGCTGTTGGCTCGCTCGACCTGGCCGTTTGACTGCGAGTGGGCGACGGATGCTAAGTCCAGCCGGATACCTTGGGCTGCGCAGAAACGTGCCAAGGCTCCTTTGGCAAAATTCGTGCCATTGCCGGTGATGATGCTGTGCGGCACGCCGTACCGAGTTGTTATGTCTGTGATGAACGTCACGGCAGTCGGCCCATTCAGCTTCTTGATCGGCTTTGCCTCAATCCACTTGGTGAATTTGTCCACGGCGACGAGCAAATGCATCATGCCGCCGCGCGTCGTCTTGAATGGGCCCACCATGTCCAGTCCCCAAACAGCGAAGGGCCAAGTGAGGGGAATGGTTTTGAGTGCCGAAGCCGGCATGTGTTGCTTGGAGCTGAAGAGTTGGCATCCCTTGCAATGTTTGACTAATTCTTTGGCGTCATCCAAAGCAGTCGGCCAGAAGAAACCATGGCGGAAGGCTTTGGCGACAAGTGATCTTGAGGCCGCATGATGGCCGCATTCTCCTTGGTGAATGTCTCTGAGGATTGCAATGCCTTTCTCTTGCTCGACGCACCGTTGGAGGACTCCAGTGACACTGCGCTTGACGAGCTCTCTGTTGACGATTGTGTATGCTCCGGCTCGACGTTGGACTTGTCTTGCTTCTGTTTCGTCAACCGGCAGGTCTTGGTTTACTAGGAAGTTAAGGATGGACTGAGCCCATGACAGAGCCGCGACTTCTCCTACTGCCAATGTGGCTACTGCTACCAGGGTGGGCGGGCTGGGCGGTGAGGTGCTGGAGTCGGCCGCCGGCTGTAGTGCTGGTGCAGTCCCCGAGCCGGCTGCCGCAGTCCCCGAGCCGGCCGCCGAAGTCCCCGAGCCGGCTGCCGAAGTCCCGAGCCGGTTGCCAAAGTCCCCGAGCCGGCTGCCGAAGTCGCCGGGCCGGCTACGGGGGTCTTGGGGTCGCCTACTTGGTTCTTCGAGCCGGACCCGGCCGCATCGGGGTCAGGCGGCACGAAGATGGAAGCAGACTCTGGAGACGGCTTGATGGACGGCTTGAGGAGGCGTTGTAGAGCGACGCCGGTTGGAATTGCTTGCCGAGTGGAGCCTATTCGGGCCAGGGCATCGGCTGGCTCGTTGTCGGCTCGTGGTACGTGGAGGAACTCGCATCCTTCAAAGTATCCGCTGAGTTGTTGGACCAGGAAGCGGTAGCTCGCCATATTCGCGTCCTTGGCGTCCCAGTCGCTGGATGATTGCTGGACCACCAGGTTCGAGTCGCCATAACATAGGATCCGGCGAATGCCAAGTTCTTTGGCAAGCCGGAGCCCATGTATGAGCGCCTCGTACTCGGCCACATTGTTGGAGGCGGCAAAGTGGATCTGTAGCGTGTATCTGAGCTTGTCGCCTTTGGGACAGGTAAGGACGACGCCGGCTCCCAAGCCGGTGCGCATCTTGGACCCGTCGAAGTGCATGCGCCAATGGGTGGAGTCGAGAGCCGGCGGCATGTACTGGGTCTCGGCCCAGTCGACGAGGAAGTCGGCCAGTGCTTGGGACTTGATGGCAGTGCGGGGCTGGTAGAAGATCGTGTAGGGGGGCAGCTCGATGGCCCATTTTGCCACCCGGCCGGATGCGTCCCGGCTGCCTATGATCTCGGCTAGCGGGGCAGTGCATACGACCGTGCCGGGATGCTCTTGAAAGTAGGGCTTCAGCTTCTTGGCGGTGAAGTACACGCCGTAACACATCTTTTGGTAGTGTGGGTAGTTCTGCTTTGAGGCGGACATCACCTCGCTCAAATAATACACCGGCCTCTGGACCGGCTGGGCTCGGCCTTCTTCTGGGCGCTGGACTACGATGACGGTGCTGACCACCCGGCTGGTTGCGGCGATGTAAAGGAGCATGGGCTCTTTCTCAGTCGGCGCTGCGAGGACAGGCGGCGTGGCCAGCATCTTCTTCAGCTTGTGAAAAGCTTGGTCGGCCGGGTCGTTCCACTCGAAGTGAGTGCTCTTCTTCATGAGGCGGTAGAGGGGGAGAGCTTTCTCTCCGAGCCGGCTGATGAAGCAGTTCAAGGAGGCTAAGCACCCGGTGAACTTCTGAATGTCTCGAAGCTTGGTGGGGATCGCCATTCTCTCGATGGCCTTGATCTTAACCGAGTTGCATTCGATGCCGCGTTCGGAGACCAGGAAGCCTAGGAGTTGGCCGGCTGGCACTCCGAACATGCATTTCTCGGGGTTGAGCTTGATTTGGAACCGGCGTAAGTTCTCAAACGTTTCCTTGAGGTCTCCCAGCAAGGTGCCGCGCTTCTCCGTCTTCACCATGATGTCGTCCACGTAAACGTGAGCGTTTCTGCTGACTTGCTTGAGGAGGCACTTCTGCATGCAACGCTGAAAAGTGGCACCGACATTTCTCAAGCCGAATGTCATGGTCAGGTAGCAGAAGGCTCCAAATGGTGTGATGAAGGCGGTCTTCAGGCGGTCGTCCGGGTCTAGCTTTATCTGATGATATCCGGAGTAAGCATCCAAAAAACTCAACAGCTCGCATCCGGCTGTGGAGTCTATCACTTGGTCAATCCTTGGCAGGGCAAAAGGATCTTTGGGGCAGGCCTTGTTGAGGCTCGTGTAGTCTATACACATGCGCCACTTGTTGTTCTTCTTTAGCACAAGGACCGGGTTGGCGAGCCACTCTGGAAAGAAAACTTCCATGATGAAGCCGGCCGCCAAGAGCCGGGCTATCTCCTCCCCTACAATCCTGCATTTCTCCTCCGACAGTCGGCGAAGGGGTTGTCTGACTGGCTTTGTGTCTTCTAGAACGTGTAGTTTGTGCTCGGCGAATTTCCTCGGAACACCCGGCATGTCCTTGGGGGACCATGCAAAGATGTCCCGATTCTCACAGAGGAAATCGGCGAGCTCGCCTTCCTATTTGCTGTTCAGGTTTGCCCCGATGACGGCAAACCTCTCTGGATGCTCGGGGTCAAGAGGTATCTTCTTCGTCTCCTTGGCCGGCTGGAAAGATCCTTGAGTATCGTGCTCCTTGGGGTCGGGGGACACGGCCGACGGCTTGCCGGCTATGGCCACGACTCGGTCCAACATTTTCTTCTTTTCGGCAATCACAAGGGACTCGGCCAGCCGGCTGCTGGCCGCCGCACACTCAGAGGACTTCTTGTAATCACCGGCTACGGTGATGACGCCTTTGGTGCTTGGTATCTTCATCTTGAGGTATGCATAGTGGGGAACTGCCATGAATTTGGCCAAGGCAGGTCGGCCAAGCAATGCATGGTAAGGGCTCTCCAGGTCCACCACTTCAAACCAGATCGCTTCCCGGCGGAAATGCTCCTTGTCCCCAAAAAGCACATCGATCTTGATCTTGCCAATGGGGGCGCAGGATAAGCCCGGTACGATGCCATGAAACACTGTCCGAGTTGGCGTGAGCTGCTTCGTCTTGACATTTAGCTTTTCCAGGGTGTCACGGTACAGGATGTTGATGATGCTCCCGCCGTCTATCAACACACAGGAAAAGCGGGCAGCACGTCTGTCCGTCGCAAGGGTGGCTTCCAGGACCAAAGCGTAAGAGCCGGGAGACGGCATCACCTCCGGATGGTCGGCCCGGCTCCAACTGATGGGCTTTTCTGACCAATGCATGTGTCCGGCGGGGTTGGCAGCGACCATGCTAACTTCCTGGCGCTCTTGGTGTTTGCTGCGCCGGTCTTCGGGCTGGCTTGTAAAGACAATGTAGGTTGCTTGCTCGTCAGGGAACTCGTCATGCATGGCTCCGACTGCGGGCCGAGCGGCCGGAGGCGGCGGAGGCGGAGGCGGCGGGCCGGCAGGCGGAGGCGGCGCGAGCCCTTCGCCTTTAGAGATTCGGGTGAGCCAATGGCACTTCCGGGTCGTGTGGTTGGACGGCTTTGCGCCTCTCTGGAACTTGCAAGGGGCGTCGAGAGTTTGCTCGTAGGAGAAGGCGGGCTGCCAAGCCGCCCTGCCGCCCTTGGGCTTCTTGGGCGCCGGTCGCTCTTCAGGCGGCACATCTTCGACTGTGGCCACCTGCCGACTGGCGGGAGGCGGCGCGGGGCCCTTGCGCTTGTGATCGTTCGAGTGGGGGAGTCGGCCAGAATCCCCAGCCGGCGTCTTGGGCGCCGGGTTGAGTACCTTTCCGGATGCGTCCACCCGAAGCTCGGTCTTCATCAAGGAGTCGGCGGTGGCGTACTTGTCCGCTATGTCCAGAAGCTCGTCGAGGGTAGCCGGCTCGTCGCAGAGGAGCTTGTGCTTGAGGAGGGTGCCTTCTCGGCATCCGGCTGTGAAGTATTCTATGGCTTGCACCTCGTGCACCCCTTCACAGGAGTTGCGGAGCTCGGCCCAACGCGTGAGGTAATCGCGAGTGGACTCGGCGGGGCCTTGTACGCACAAGGAGAGCTGTCTGGGCTTGGGAGCCTGCTTGTAGGTGCTGGTGAAGTTGCAGATGAAGGCTTCTGTGAAATCTAGCCAGCTGTTGATGCTACGCGGCTTGAGGCTGTTGAGCCAGGTCCGCGCCGTGCCTTGCAGCATGAGGGGCACGTACTTCACGGCAACGCGCCGGTTGCCGTTGGCTATGCTAACCGCCGTGGAGTAGTCGATCAACCAATCTTCCGGCTTCACGGAGCCGTTGTACTTGGGCGTGTCTCTTGGGAGCGAGAACCCTTTGGGAAAGGGCTCGTCGCGGATGCGGGGGCCGAAACAAGGCGGGCCGACATCGTCTTCTTCTTCCAACGCCAGGGATCGCGCCAGGCGGTCGATCTGATGGCGGGCGTCGTTCTCGCCGATTCCTTCGCGGCGGCCCAGCCGGCTGCTGAGAGTCGGGTGCGCCACTAGCGGCGGGGCGGGATATCTCTCCCCACGGGGCGGAGGCGGAGGCGGGTCGCCACGCCATTCCATGGCTCGGGGATGACCGTCCGCGTCTCGCTCGATGGAGATCCGGGTCCGGCTACGGCTGGCAGTTGGCTCCTTCTCGCGTCGCGCACGGGTGTTGCTCGTAGTCGGCGTCCGGGACGTCGCGCCGTGTTCTCGGCGCGGGGGAGGGCTTTCCACGCGGACGTCGGCTTCGTGTCGTTGCGCGGCTGCGTCAATCAATTGCTGGATGCGCCGGGTCATGTGGGGGAGGTCTTCGACCTCCAAGCCGTCCAACTCGTCGACAGCCGCCTGGGCGGCACGCAAGTTCTCGAGCGGAGTGGCATAGACCGGGCGGTCGACTCCCAGCGTGTCGGCGATGACGGCGCCGCGTTGCTTGACAAGGCCGGCCCGGCTTGGCCCGCCCGGGGCCGGCGTGCCGAAGGCGGCACGGTTAGCTTCGCGCTGATAGGCCTTAGTGAGGTGTCTTACGGAAGCCAGCCTCCGGCCCTCTGTGAGGAGGGCGAGGCGGCGTGCCTCCAGTGCTTCGTCGTCGACATTAGCCGGGAGGGGAGCGGACAAGTCGTGGGCCGCCGTGTGCGAGGCGTCGCGGGCGCTCTCGTCGGCCGGGCCGCCGTGGCCGACAACCATCACTTCGGTGGTGACAGCATCGCAGCCGTCGGCTCGAGGAAGCGGGTCGTTGTAGATCGTGACGTTGGTGGGGAAGGTGTCGTAGGAGGCCGTGTCGGAGTCGACAGGCATCGGGTCGGTGGAGCCAACCGACTCCAGGTCCGCAGCGGGCTCGCTGGAGACATGGAGCTGGCCGAGAAGGTTGGCGAGGTGGTCGGTGCCCGCATCGGAGGCGAGCTCGTCGGAGATGAGAGTTTTGTCGAGGAGATCGGCGAGGCCGCTTGCCGCGCAGATGCTGGTGACGCCTTGCAGCGCATCGTGGCAAGCGCCATCGGGCGTGCCGGGCTGGCTACACTCGCGGGGGAGGAATAAGGTTCCCGTCCAGAACAGGTCTCCGGACGACGGTGCACCTGGCCCCATGGTGGGCGCCAAATGTCGGGTGGTAGGTGCGACATATGCCAACGGGTGGCTTATCATTGTGGGAGCCAGTAAGACATCGCCGGTGCCTGGAAACGGGATAAGGCGAAGACATGCACGCCGGCGGATCTTACCCAGCTTCAGGGCTCTCCGTGGAGATAACACCCCTACTGCTGCTCTGCGGGGTCTCCGCATGCTCACTAGATGAATCAAGTAGCTACACAACGCTCCTTGAGCTGTTTGGTGGGAGGAGGAAGAAGGGCACGGCTAGCCTGCTTCCTCTCCTTGTGTGGTGTCTAGAACTAGTAAGGGGTCGAACCCTTTGCATGGGTGATCCGGGGGGTTTATATAGGCCTACCCCCCGGCGGTACAATGGTAATCCGACTGGGCGCGGGGCCCAGCCGTCTGTGACTGTGCTCGCCGGCTTCTGCGCCGGCTGCTACGGCCCGCCGACTGGTGGGTCCCGCCGGCTGCCGGCCCCTTGGTCGACAGACAGGCCCCACTGTCCAGGGCCTGGTCGGCGGCTGGTTACTGTGGCTCCATCTTGTTGACGTGAGCTTCATCGTGGTAAGCGCGGCTACAGTACCGCCGCCTGCCAGGCGATCGCTGTAGCCTTACCGCGTCTTGTCTCCTTAATGGGGCGTCTTCTTCGAGGGAGGCGGCAAGCCGGCTGCGGGGAGCCGGATCTGTCTCCGGCCGACTGGCTGGAGGCGTGGCCGCCTTCGGGCGTCTCTCTGCTCAAAGGGGCCCACCGTCTGTGGGCCACGCTGGCGGCCCGTCGTGGGTGATGCCAGGGTCAACATGGCAACAGTGCCGCGCCGGACGGGTCATGCCTACCCATACGGCGTACTGTGCCAGGTGTGCTCCGGGATTCGGGGGTGGCAGGCTTTACTGTAGCCACGCCCCATCGCACCGCCGTCAGGTGGGTGCGAACTTTTGTGGGTACGGTCTGGACCGCTTTATGGGGAGCCGGCTTCTTGGAGTCGGCCTTCTCATGGCCGGCTTCTTGGAGTCGGCCTTCTCATGAGGGCTAAAGTCGGACCGCCTTCTGAGAGCCCGCCTGGGTGGCAGCCAGCAAGGGGAAGGCGGCACCATGTCTTTGATTCTTGAGAGCCGGGCGGGCTCGTAACTTTTTCAGAAGGGCCAGGGGATGCCGGCTAGGCTACCCATGGCTATTTACTCCGACAGTTAGCCACCATATTTGCTAGTCGCTTGCTGCAGCTCCACCCATATTTTACCTTGCCTTACCTATAAGCTTAAATAGTCTTGATCGCAAGGGTGCGAGATTGCTGAGTCCCTATGGCTCACAGATTACTATTACACCAGATGCAGGGCCTGATGATTCCGCTCTAGGAGATGCGTATGAGCTCAAGTGGGAGTTCGACGAAGACTCTCAACGTTACTATGTTTCCTTTCCCGATGATCAGTAGTGGTGCCCAGTTGGGGGTGAACGGGACCGTTGTCGCATGTTGGGTTCTCTTTTATTTTGGCGCCGTAGTCGGGCCATGAGTGTTTGGGTGATGTAATGTTATTTATGTACTTGATTGACGTGGCGAGTGTAAGCCAACTATGTTATCTCCCCTTTTATTATTATATTACATGGGATGTTTGTGGAGATTGCCTAACTTGCGACATATGCCTTCAATGCGATTATGTCTCTAAGTCGTGCCTCGACACGTGGGAGCTATAGTCGCATATCAAGACGTCTTTCCAGAAGAGCTTCCAGGAATGCCTCCGCACCGGCCAGTTGAATTCGTTATTGATCTTGAGCCTAGCACGGAACCTGTGTGCAAACGTCCTTACAAGCTCGGACCTGAAGAGTTGAAGGAGCTGAAGAAGCAACTCGATATTCTAGAGAAAATGGGTCTCGTCCGGCCTAGATCTTCTCCGTGGGGTTGTGGTGTTCTTTTTGTGAAGAAGAAGGATGGAACGGACCGACTTTGTGTTGATTACCGTCCAGTGAACAAGAAGACCATCAAGAACAAATACCCACTTCCGAACATCAATGAGCTGTTCGAACAACTCAAAGGTGCCCAAGTATTCTCCAAGCTTGATCTCTGTATGGGTTATCACCAGATTCGCATTCGTGATGAAGATATTCCCAAGACAGCATTCAGAACAAGCTTTGGTTCATATGAATACACTGTCATGTCTTTTGGCCTCGCCAAGGCTCCTCCGACGTTCTCTCGCATGATGAACTTCATCTTCAACGCCTACACCAATGACTTCTTTTTGGTCTATCTCGACGACATTCTGGTTTTCTCGAAGAACAAGGAAGATCATGCCAAGCACTTGCGTTTGGTTCTCGATAAGCTCAGAGAACATTACTTCTACGCCAAGTTCTCCAAGTGTGAGTTTTGGCTCGATGAGGTTCTTTATCTTGGTCATATCATCTCTGCCAAGGGCATTGCCGTGAATCCTGAGAAGGTGTCTGCAATTGTGAATTGGGAACCTCCTCAGAACGTGAAGCAACTCCGCAGTTTTCTCGGTCTCGCAAGCTATTGGCGAAGATTCGTTGAAAACTTTTCTAAGATCGCAAAGCCTCTCTCTAATCTTCTTCAGAAGCACGTCAAGTACGTTTGGTCTCCGGAGTGTGATATTGCTTTCAACACTTTGAAAGAGAAATTGATTACTGCTCCAGTTCTGACTCCGCCTGATGAATCCAAGTCGTACGAGGTCTTTTCTGATGCCTCTCTCCAAGGTCTTGGCGCAATACTGATGCAAGAGAAGAAAGTTGTTGCTTATACATCTTGCCAGTTGAAGCCTAATGAGAAGAACTACCCCACTCATGATCTCGAGTTGGCGGCAATTGTGCATGCTCTTTTGACTTGGAGACATCTTCTATGGGGAAGAAAAGTGGACATTTTCACTGATCACAAGAGTCTCAAGTACATCTTCACTCAGCCTAATCTCAACCTCAGGCAAACTCAATGGGCCGAAATGATTCAAGAGTATAATCCGAGTATCGAGTATACCCCAGGCAAGGCCAATGTGATTGCTGACGCATTGAGCAGGAAAGCTTACTGCAACAGTCTGATTCTAAAGCCTTATCAACCCGAGCTTTGTGAAGCTTTCCGCAAACTTAATCTGCAAGTTGTTCCTCAAGGTTTCCTCGCCAACCTTCAAGTCTCTCCTACCTTGGAAGACCAGATTCACCAAGCCCAGCTTCTTGATGCTGTGGTGAAAAAGGTGAAGATTGGGATTGCCAAGAGTCAGTCCAAGTACAAGTGCTACTGCCTTGATGACAAGGACACTCTCTTCTTCGAGGATCGTATTGTTGTACCCAAAGGTGACCTTCGTAAAGTGATCATGAACAGGGCTCACAATTCTCTCCTCTCCATCCACCCTGGGAGCACGAAGATGTATCAGGACCTCAAGCAAGCTAATTGGTGGACTCGAATGAAGCGCGAGATAGCTCAATTCGTGAATAAATGTGATGTCTGCAGAAGAGTGAAGGCAGAACACCAAAGGCCAGCAGGTCTCCTCCAACCTCTTGCCATTCCAGAATGGAAGTTTGACCACATTGAAATGGACTTCGTGACTGGGTTTCCAAAGTCCAAGCGTGGCAATGATGCGATATTTGTTGTCATCGACAAACTCACCAAAGTGGCTCACTTTCTGCCTACCAAAGAGTCGATCACTGCAGCTCAATTGGCGGAACTCTATACCTCTCGAATTGTCTCTCTGCACGGTATTCCTGAAGTGATTTCTTCAGACCGTGGCAGCATCTTTACCTCGAAGTTTTGGGATTCTTTTCAGAAGGCCATGGGCACGAACATCCGCTTCAGCACAGCTTTCCATCCTCAAACTAGCGGTCAAGTCGAGCGTGTCAACCAGATTCTTGAAGATATGCTCAGGGCGTGTGTGATCTCCTTCGGCATGAAGTGGGAGGATTGTCTTCCTTATGCTGAATTCTCCTACAACAACAGTTTTCAAGCAAGTTTGGGCAAGGCCCCTTTTGAAATTCTGTACGGCAGGAAGTGTTGAACCCCTCTCAACTGGTCCAAAACCGGTGAACGTCAGCTTTTGGGTAATGACTTAATCACAGAGGCAGAAGAAATGTGCAAAGTCATTCGAGATAACCTCAAAGCAGCCCAATCCCGCCAGAAGAGCTACTATGATAGTAAGCACCGTGATTTGGCTTTCGAGATCGGAGATCATGTTTACCTCCGTGTCTCTCCTATGAAAGGTACTCATCGCTTCGGTATCAAAGGGAAGCTTGCCCCTAGATACGTGGGACCTTTCAAGATTGTCAGCAAGAGACGCGACCTTGCCTATCAACTCGAGCTTCCTTCAAATTTTGCAAATGTTCATGACGTGTTCCATGTCTCTCAGCTTCGAAAGTGCTTCAAGACTCCTGACCGCACCGTCAACTTCGAGGACATTGAGCTCCAAGAAGATCTCTCTTATCGTGAGCACCCAGTTGCTATTCTTGAAGAGACTGAACGCAAGACTCGCAACAAGTCAATCAAATTTCTCAAAGTCAGGTGGTCACACCATTCCGATCGTGAAGCTACCTGGGAACGCGAGGATCACCTCCGTTCTGAGTACCCGGTGTTCTTTCAGTCCTAGATCTCGGAACGAGATCCTTTCGTAGTGGTGGAGTGTTGTAACACCCCGGATGTAACTTTCCCGATTTGTACTCCAACTCTTGCCGTTTCCGGCGTTAAGTTATATTTATTTCCTCGGGTTCGGGTTTTTGTCTCCGTGTGTTGTTGTCGTTGTCATGCATCTCATATCATGTCATCATGTGCATTGCATCTGCGCACGTGTTCGTCTCATGCATTCGAGCTTTTTCCCCGTTGTCCGTTTTGCATTCCGGCGCTTCGTTCTCCTCCGGTGGTCATTTCTACCTTTCTTTCGTGTGTGGGGATTAAACATTTCTGGATTGGACCGAGACTTGCCAAGCGGCCTTGGTTTACTACCGGTAGACCGCCTGTCAAGTTCCGTACCATTTAGACTTCGTTTGGTACTCCAACGGTTAACCAAGGGACCAAAAAGGCCTCGTGTGTGTTGCAGCCCAACACCCCTCCAATTTGGCTTCTTGGAGTCGGCCTTCTCATGAGGGCTAAAGTCGGACCGCCTTCCGAGAGCCGGCCTGGGTGGCAGCCAGCAAGGGGAAGGCGGCCCCATGTCTTTGATTCTTGAGAGCCGAGCGGGCTCGTAACTTTTTCAGAAGGGCCAGGGGAAGCCGGCTAGGCTAACCATGGCTATTTACTCCGACAGTAGTCCCTGAAGCTGATCGAGCTCCGAGGCGAGCAGGGTGACGAGAAGCTTGGTCAGCTTCCCATTCTGAAGAGCCGGCTTTGCGGGCGTATGCCGACTTCAGTGAGCCCCGCGTCTTATAGGCGGGAGGAGGGGGGACCTGCGTGCTGACCACGGGCCCTCCCGCGGCCACGTGGCAGCGAGATCCTGCGAGCGCACGCGCGCGACGGGACGCCGCCGCAGGCCCGGGCCCGCCATTCGTGAGCCTTGGTCCGGGCGCGGATCTTCCGTGGCCCACAAGGGCCGCTCGACTTCTCGAGGCAATTTTGTTTCGCCGTTAAGGCTCAATAATCGCGGGACGTGGGGAGTGGGCACGATCGATCCCCACGCTTCCCCACGCCGCGCCTCCTCGGCTCCGCCACGTGAGCCTATAAGTAGGGGGAGGAGGGAGAGCGACAGAGGTTCGCACGCTCTCTCCCGCTCCGCCCCTCCTAACCCTCGTTTCTTCCTCTCGCTGCCGCCGCAGCTTCCCGTCTCAGCGCCGCCGCGTCTCTACACCGCCTCGCTCCCATGGCGTTGTCAAGCTCGTGGGACGGCTCCAACGTCCATGACGACCATGTGGAGTTCCTCCGCCAGACTCGGCGCCTGCCCGGCGCTGACCTCGTACAGGTCCGCCTGGCGCCGGAGAAGGAGATCTCGCCGGCACCGGAGGAGGGCGAGCGGGTCGTCTTCCGCTCGCACTGCCTGCGCGGCTTCGGCCTTCCGGCGAGCGGATTTCTGCGCTCTTTCCTGGAATTCTACAACCTCCAGCCGCATCATCTCACGCCCAATGCGGTGATGCTGCTGTCGGCCTTCGTCTCCCTCTGCGAAGGCTTCTTGGGGCTGCTCCCCACGCTGGAGCTCTGGGGAGAGTTCTTCCAGAGCAAGCTCGGCATAGTCATCGCCGGCGTGCCCGCCCCCTGCGGGGCCTTCATCGCCATGAGGAGGGCGAGCGAGAACAACCCGTTCCCGCCCATCCCCCTGATCTAGTCGGTGAAGGTCTGGCAGAGATCGTATTTCTACGTGAAGAACGTCGCCGAGCAAGGAGACTACATCAACCTGCCGGCTTACGTAGCCGGCCCGCCGGCTGGGAGGCAGCCCTCGTGGAGCTTCCGGTCCCGGTCAGTGTCTCCGGCCGGGAATGCCGCCATCTCCTGGCTTCGGGTGATGATTCAGTTGGAAGGCCTGCGCGGGGCCGACTTGGTGGCCACCTTCGTGGAGCGCCGGATCCTTCCTCTCCAAAGCCGGCCCCATATGATGTGTCAGATGAGCGGCCGCTTCGACCCAAGCCGGCTGAGCACATGGGAAATGCCCCACGCGGAGGTGGCGCTCATGGTTAACTACATCGCCAACTGCAAGCTCGCCGGGGACTGGCAATACGGCAAGGTGCCGTATTCTCGCGCCAATCCTCCACCCGTGGTAAGCTTCTCTCTCTATCTTCTTTTTGTCGTCTACCGGCTTCATGACGGCCGGCTTCTGACCAGTCGGTTCTTTTGAGCAGAACCCTCTTCTTGCGCCGCCGGCCGGGGCGGCAGGGATTGAACGCCAGTATGCCCCCGGCCGCACGGTGGATGACGATGACGACCCGGACTTGGGGGCGGCCGCCATGGAAGACGCCATCGTGGGGGACAGTGCCGAGCCCGGAGGCTCAAGGTTCACCGCGAGCTTCGACGAATGGCCGGACGATTCCGAAGCTGAAGTCGCCCCGCGTCGCCAGCCGGCGGTTGACCATCAGGGCGCGGGCTCGTCTATCGCGCCGGCGGCCGGCGGCGGCGCACAGAAGCGCCGGGCCGCTTCAGGCCTCTTTGGCAGTCGGCCGAAGAAGTCAAAAGCCTCCGCCGCGGCGACCAAGCGAGACGAGGCGGCTGCGAAAGCGGCCCGCTTCTGCAAGGCGGTGAAACAGCCTCCGGCGGTCTCAGCGTAAGTCTTCGACTGCCTTGCCGCATGCTCGCCATCATTATCTTTCTCTTCGAATATTCTTCTTAACTTTTTCTCGCTTGCTGGACAGGGCGCCGCTTTTCCTTGATCGGGGTCCGGGCGTCTCCGTCGTGGGGCCGGCTGGAGGGTCTTCGAGCTCCCGCCGCGTGGACCCCCGCGCCGATCTCAGGGAGGCCACAGAGCGGAACGCCCGCGAAGCGCGGGAGGAGCGCGAGGCGGCGGAGAAGGCGGCCGCCCAGGAGGCGAGGGAGCAGGCCGACGCGGCAGCCAAGGCCTAGACGGAGGCGGCTACCGCGGAGACGGAGGCGGAAAGCTCGCGCAACCAGCCTCCGCTGCTCGCCATTCCTCTCCGAGCCGTAGCCCCCGACACCCCATTGCCCTTGGCGGAGGAGATCGTCCAAGACCCACCGCTGTTGGAGAGGGGGGAGGACCCCGTGGCCTTTGCGAGGAAAGCGCCGCCAGCAGCGCCAACCGGAGCGGGCCAAGGCGGCCAATTGTTAACAGCGCCGGAGGGGCCGACCGGAGGTGAGCCGGAGAACAGAGCCGGGCTCGAGGTGCAGCCGGCGACGGGCCGGCGCGCAGGGGGAGGCGCCGCTCCGCCGGAGTTGCACCGAGTCGCGGGCGCAGGCCAGTCGGCGGAGGATCTGGAGGCGGCCAGCACTGCCACGTCCGAGTGGACTCCCAGCGGGGGAACTGGCGAGCTGAATGTGGCGGCTCAAGGGGTCCGGAGCCGGCTGCAAGCTCAGGCCGGCCTGCTGCAGCAGTTCACCAAGGAGTTCTTGTCAACGCGAGCCACTATCCGGGTGAGTCCTTCATTCTTGGCCGCTTTGCTTTCTTAATTCCTTCCGTGGGGGCGCGTCAGCGCACCCACTGGGTGTAGTCCCCGAGATTCGGGCCGACTGCTGCGCAGTCGGGTCGGATCTTTCTCGACGGCTACCTTACTTTGCTTTTTTCTGAACTTTCAGGAATACCACAACCTTCATGCTGTCGCCTTCAATTCCCAGGCTCGGGAGTTGAGCCGGAGGACCGACGACCTGGCCGACAGCTGAAGTAAGTACTCGATCTTGTCTGTTTCCTGTGGGGGCGCGTCAGCGCACCCACTGGCTGTAGTCCCCAAGATTCGGGCCGACTGCTGCGCAGTCGGGTCGGATCTTTCTTGACGACCTTTTCCTTATTGGTTTGTCTTTTTCTTTGTCTTCAGGGGCCAACGCGACTTGAGGAAGGAGCTCGGCGAAGCGAAGGCCGCCCTTCATACCAAGGAGGCCGAGTGCGCCGCCTTGGTCCAGGAACGGGATCGCCTAGCCAAGAAGCTAGCCGACCAAGAGGAGAGCCACAAAGCAGCCCTGCAGGCAGCGCAGGAAAGCGAAGCTGCCTTGAGGGCGGAGTATGAGACCGAGGCGGCGAACTGGTTTGAGACCCGGCGAGCCCTGGATGAAGGCTTCGGTCGGATCGAGGATATGATCGATGGTAAGCTGCCTTCCTCGGCCCTCCCCTGCCCCTTGCCGCCTGGGTTTTTGGCTTATCTTGAGCTGCTGCTCGTTTTTTGGTGCAGACTACTTCCCCGGCTACTCCGCCTTCCCCGCCCAAAGCATTGAGGCCCATTGCGAGGCGCGTCGTCAGGCGGGGGCCAACATCGCGCCGGATGTGAACCGGACACTTGAGGAGCAGCTCCTGGCTGTCCAGGCGCAGTTGCAGCCGGCTCATCGAATGCTTCGCCGGCTCCAACATGTCGGGGCGCAAGTGTTGGCCGCCCTCTGGCCCGGCGAGACGATCCCCCGCACCCCAAGCCGAACTGCCGACTGGCTGGAGGTCGCAGTTGGTCGCTTTGAGGCTTGGAAGGCGTCGGCGGCCCGCCTCGGAGCCGGGCGGGCGTTGGAGTTTGTTCGGGCTTGGTACCCAGGGTTGAGCCTGGACCAGCTGCGCACCTGGCGGATGGAGGCCGACGCGGAGCTGGAGGAGGTGAGGCCGGCTATCGCCCAGCGAGCTTCGACGATCGCCGAGTGCACCGACATCAGCGTTTTCACTCCCAAAATCGATGATGACGGTGTTGCTCAGCCGGAGGAGTGGTTCGGGCTGAACCCGGCGGTGGGCGAGGACTCGGCGGAGGAGATTGCCTCCAGCGACGAAGGCGAGGATGATGAAGAGGAGGACGGCAAAGACGTCGAGCCGGCTGGTGGAACAACTGGCCGACCTCAGGCCGACCGTGCCTCCAGCAATGAGGCGCGTGGGAGCGCGCCCTCTACGGGAGGCGGCGACAAAGCCGAAGTTCGCCAGCCGGCCGCCCTTCAGCCGGCACGACCGTCTCCGCCAACCAGTCTGGCTCGTCGGCCGCTCCGCCAGCTTGACCTGCCGTCTTTATCTTTCCTACCTTGTTGTCTTTGAACAATCTTTGTTAAGTTTTCGCAGTTCCACCCACTGGGGGTGTATCCAAACTATGTTGAATGCTGGCCTCTCGGAGGTCTTTTTATGTAAATATTATTATGTGCATGTTTGGTTTCCATTCGCGTATGCTTTTTTATCCTTAGGCTTTTTCCTTTGCCGCCTTCCCTCTTTGGGGAGGCAAGTACTTGAGCTTTCTTGGATTTAAGTGAAGTGAATGGAGACCGGCCGGACGGCTACTCTGGTAGCCAGTCGGCGGTGTGAGAAAAACCGGCTTTTGTTATATTAGTCCGTTAGTCCCTAGCCGTTTTTCGTGTGGGCGCCCGTTCCTGCCTTTAACTCTTGCCAGCCGGACAGCCGGTTCTTCGAACTGCGACTTTTGGCAAGAGAATGCTTGGGAGCCGGCACACTACTTGTCTGACTGCGGGTAGGACTTCTAACATAACTCCAGTCGGCCAGTCCCCGAGCCGACTAGTCGAACTCGGTGCCGGACGGAATAAGTAAATGACACGACATGGTCATAAGCATGATACTTTTCATTCATAAATAAGGGATGGCAGTCCCCGAGCCCTCCTCAGGGAGCCTATTGTCTTGTACTTAATACAAAAGTTAGCGCGGTACATACTGCATTTCAACTGTAAAATCTTCGAAGGAGGTTGGCGTTCCATGGTCGTTCCGACTCCTTGCCGGAGTCGTCTCTCTTGCGTGCTTTCGGCTTCTGTGCATCGATCAGGCAGTAGGAGTCATTGCCTAGGGCTCTGCTGATGACGAAGGGGCCTTCCCAAGGGGCTGAGAGCTTGTGCTGGCCGGCTATTCGCTAGATCAGCCGGAGCACAAGATCGCCCTCTTGGAAAGATCTTGGCCTGACCTTCCGGCTGTGGTAGCGGCGCAAACCCTACTGGTAGATGGCAGACCGGCTGAGGGCTAACAGCCGGCTTTCTTCCAGCAGGTCGACGCCATCTTCTCGTGCTTCCTTGGCCTCCGCTTCCGTGTACATGGTTACTCGAGGCGAGTCGAACTCGACGTCAGTTGGGATGACCGCCTCGGCACCATACACAAGGAAGAAAGGGGTGAAGCCGGTTGACTTGTTTGGTGTGGTGCGCAGACTCCAGAGGACAGCCGGCAGCTCATCGAGCCAACAGCCGGCTGAGCGCTCCAGAGGTACGACCAGTCGAGGCTTGATACCGGAGAGGATGAGGCCGTTGGCTCGCTCGACCTGGCCATTTGACTGCGGGTGGGCGACGGATGCTAAGTCCAGCCGGATACCTTGGGCTGCGCATATGCCAACGGGTGGCTTATCATTGTGGGAGCCAGTAAGACATCGCCGGTGCCTGGAAACGGGATAAGGCGAAGACATGCACGTCGGCGGATCTTACCCAGCTTCGGGGCTCTCCGTGGAGATAACACCCCTACTGCTGCTCTGCGGGGTCTCCGCATGCTCACTAGATGAATCAAGTAGCTACACAACGCTCCTTGAGCTGTTTGGTGGGAGGAGGAAGAAGGGCACGGCTATCGCCCAGCGAGCTTCGACGATCGCCGAGTGCACCGACATCAGCGTTTTCGCTCCCGGATACTTGGTAAAGGGTGGAAGGCTCGGCCTCTCGCCTAGTGTTTTGTTCCACTCTTGCCGCCCTAGTTTCCGTCATATCGGTGTTATGTTCCCGGATTTTGCGTTCCTTACGCGTTTGGGTTATAATGGGAACCCCTTGATAGTTCGCCTTGATTAAAGCTTTTCCAGCAATGCCCAACCTTGGTTTTACCATTTGCCACCTAGCCTTTTCTTTCCCTTGGGTTCTGCAGACTCAAGGGTCATCTTTATTTTAACCCCCCCCCCCGGGCCAGTGCTCCTCTGAGTGTTGGTCCATCTGTCAGCTACCGGTGGCCACCAGGGGAAACTCTGGGCTGGCCTACCCGTACCTAGGACAATCTGAGTGTGCCCTGAGAAAGAGATATGTGCAGCTCCTATCGGGATTTGTCGGCACATTCGGGCGGTGTTGCTGGTCTTGTTTTAACCTATCGAAGTGTCTTGAATTACCGAGATACCGAGTCTGATCAGAACGTCTTGGGAGGAGGTCTATTCCTTCGTTGACCGTGAGAGCTTGTCATGGGCTAAGTTGGGACTCCCCTGCAGGGATTTAAACTTTTGAAAGTCGTGCCCGTGGTTATGGGCAGATGGGAATTTGTTAATGTCCGGTTGTAGATAACTTGAACCTTAACTTAATTA
Source organism: Triticum dicoccoides (assembly GCF_002162155.2). Lineage (NCBI taxonomy): Eukaryota > Viridiplantae > Streptophyta > Magnoliopsida > Poales > Poaceae > Triticum > Triticum dicoccoides. The sequence goes on along the minus strand of NC_041382.1, from coordinate 611,239,156 downwards.
AAATGAATCAACTGAGTGTGTTACCGTGATGGCCTCTTCTCGGTGGAGTCCGGGAAGTGGACACGGTGTTGGAGTAATGTTTGCGCGGGTTGCTCTCTAGTTTCTCGCTCGCGCTTTGCCTCCTCTTCTCGCTCTCTTTTGCGAATAAGTTAGTGTCGGGTGGTAGGTGCGACATATGCCAATGGGTGGCTTATCATTGTGGGAGCCAGTAAGACATCGCCGGTGCCTGGAAACGGGATAAGGCGAAGACATGCACGCCGGCGGATCTTACCCAGCTTCGGGGCTCTCCGTGGAGATAACACCCCTACTGCTGCTCTGCGGGGTCTCCGCATGCTCACTAGATGAATCAAGTAGCTACACAACGCTCCTTGAGCTGTTTGGTGGGAGGAGGAAGAAGGGCACGGCTAGCCTGCTTCCTCTCCTTGTGTGGTGTCTAGAACTAGTAAGGGGTCGAACCCTTTGCATGGGTGATCCGGGGGGTTTATATAGGCCTACCCCCCGGAGGTACAATGGTAATCCGACTGGGCACGGGCCCCAGCCGTCTGTGACTGCGCTCGCCGGCTGCTGGGGCCCGCCGACTGGTGGGTCTCGCCGGCTGCCGGCCCCTTGGTCGACAGGCAGGCCCCACTGTCCAGGGACTGGTCGGCGGCTGGTTACTGTGGCTCCATCTTGTTGACGTGAGCTTCATCGTGGTAAGCGCGGCTACAGTACCGCCACCTGTCAGGCGATTGTTGTAGCCTTACCGCGTCTTGTCTCCTTAATGGGGCGTCTTCTTCGAGGGAGGCGGCAAGCCGGCTGCGGGGAGCCGGATCTGTCTCGGGCCGACTGGCTGGAGGCGTGGCCGCCTTCGGGCGTCTCTCTGCTCAAAGGGGCCCACCGTCTGTGGGCCACGCTGGCGGCCCGTCGTGGGTGATGCCAGGGTCAACATGGCAACAGTGCCGCGCCGGACGGGTCATGCCTACCCATACGGCGCACTGTGCCAGACGTGCTCCGGGATTCGGGGGTGGCAGGCTTTACTGTAGCCACGCCCCATCGCACCGCCGTCAGGTGGGTGCGAACTTTTGTGGGTACGGTCTGGACCGCTTTATGGGGAGCCGGCTTCTTGGAGTCGGCCTTCTCATGGCCGGCTTCTTGGAGTCGGCCTTCTCATGAGGGCTAAAGTCGGATCGCCTTCCGAGAGCCGGCCTGGGTGGCAGCCAGCAAGGGGAAGGCGGCCCCATGTCTTTGATTCTTGAGATCCGGGCGGGCTCGTAACTTTTTCAGAAGGCCAGGGGAAGCCGGCTAGGCTACCCATGGCTATTTACTCCGACAGTTAGCCACCATATTTGCTAGTCGCTTGCTGCAGCTCCACTCATATTTTACCTTGCCTTACCTATAAGCTTAAATAGTCTTGATCACGAGGGTGCGAGATTGCTGAGTCCCTGTGGCTCACAAATTACTATTACACCAGATGCAGGGCCTGATGATTCCGCTCCAGGAGACGCGTATGAGCTCAAGTGGGAGTTCGACGAAGACTCTCAACGTTACTATGTTTCCTTTCCCGATGATCAGTAGTGGTGCCCAGTTGGGGGTGAACGGGACCGTTGTCGCATGTTGGGTTCTCTTTTATTTTGGCGCCATAGTCGGGCCATGAGTGTTTGGATGATGTAATGTTATTTATGTACTTGATTGACGTGGCGAGTGTAAGCCAACTATGTTATCTCCCCTTTTATTATTATATTACATGGGATGTTTGTGGAGATTGCCTAACTTGCGACATATGCCTTCAATGCGATTATGTCTCTAAGTCGTGCCTCGACACGTGGGAGCTATAGTCGCATATCAAGACGTCTTTCCAGAAGAGCTTCCAAGAATGCCTCCGCACCGGCCAGTTGAATTCGTTATTGATCTTGAGCCTAGCACGGAACCTGTGTGCAAACGTCCTTACAAACTCGGACATGAAGAATTGAAGGAGCTAAAGAAGCAACTCGATATTCAAGAGAAAATGGGTCTCATCCGGCCTAGTTCTTCTCCGTGGGGTTGTGGTGTTCTTTTTGTGAAGAAGAAGGATGGAACGGACCGACTTTGTGTTGATTACCGTCCAGTGAACAAGAAGACCATCAAGAACAAATACCCACTTCCCAACATCAATGAGCTGTTCGAACAACTCAAAGGTGCCCAAGTATTCTCCAAGCTTGATCTCCGTATGGGTTATCACCAGATTCGCATTCGTGAAGAAGATATTCCCAAGACAGCATTCAGAACAAGCTTTGGTTCATATGAATACACTGTCATGTCTTTTGGCCTCGCCAACGCTCCTCCGACGTTCTCTCGCATGATGAACTTCATCTTCAACGCCTACACCAATGACTTTGTTTTGGTCTATCTCGACGACATTCTGGTTTTCTCGAAGAACAAGGAAGATCATGCCAAGCACTTGCGTTTGGTTCTCGATAAGCTCAGAGAACATTACTTCTACGCCAAGTTCTCCAAGTGTGCATTTTGGCTCGATGAGGTTCTTTATCTTGGTCATATCATCTCTGCCAAGGGCATTGCCGTGAATCCTGAGAAGGTGTCTGCAATTGTGAATTGGGAACCTCCTCAGAACGTGAAGCAACTCCGCAGTTTTCTCGGTCTCGCAAGCTATTGCCGAAGATTCGTTGAAAACTTTTCTAAGATCGCAAAGCCTCTCTCTAATCTTCTTCAGAAGCACGTCAAGTACGCTTGGTCTCCGGAGTGTGATATTGCTTTCAACACTTTGAAAGAGAAATTGATTACTGCTCCAGTTCTGACTCCGCCTGATGAATCCAAGCCGTACGAGGTCTTTTGTGATGCCTCTCTCCAAGGTCTTGGCGCAGTACTGATGCAAGAGAAGAAAGTTGTTGCTTATACATCTTGCCAGTTGAAGCCTAATGAGAAGAACTACCCCACTCATGATCTCGAGTTGGCAGCAGCTGTGCATGCTCTTTTGACTTGGAGACATCTTCTATTGGGAAGAAAAGTGGACATTTTCACTGATCACAAGAGTCTCAAGTACATCTTCACTCAGCCTAATCTCAACCTCAAGCAAACTCAATGGGTCGAAATGATTCAAGAGTATAATCCGAGTATCGAGTATACTCCAGGCAAGGCCAATGTGATTGCTGACGCATTGAGCAGGAAAGCTTACTGCAACAGTCTGATTCTCAAGCCTTATCAACCCGAGCTTTGTGAAGCTTTCCGCAAACTTAATCTGCAAGTTGTTCCTCAAGGTTTCCTCGCCAACCTTCAAGTCTCTCCTACCTTGGAAGACCAGATTCGCCAAGCCCAGCTTCTTGATGCTGTGGTGAAAAAGGTGAAGATTGGGATTGCCAAGAGTCAGTCCAAGTACAAGTGCTACCGCCTTGATGACAAGGACACTCTCTTCTTCGAGGATCGTATTGTTGTACCCAAAGGTGACCTTCGTAAAGTGATCATGAACAAGGCTCACAATTCTCTCCTCTCCATCCACCCTGGGAGCACGAAGATGTATCAGGACCTCAAGCAAGCTTATTGGTGGACTCGAATGAAGCGCGAGATAGCTCAATTCGTGAATGAATGTGATGTCTGCAGAAGAGTGAAGGCAGAACACCAAAGGCCAGCGGGTCTCCTCCAACCTCTTGCCATTCCAGAATGGAAGTTTGACCACATTGAAATGGACTTCGTGACTGGGTTTCCAAAGTCCAAGCGTGGCAATGATGCTATATTTGTTGTCATCGACAAACTCACCAAAGTGGATCACTTTCTGCCTATCAAAGAGTCGATCACTGTAGCTCAATTGGCGGAACTCTATACCTCTCGAATTGTCTCTCTGCACGGTAGTCCTCAAGTGATCTCTTCAGACTGTGGCAGCATCTTTACCTTGAAGTTTTGGGATTCTTTTCAGAAGACCATGGGCACGAACATCCGCTTCAGCACAGCTTTCCATCCTCAAACTAGCGGTCAATTCGAGCGTGTCAACCAGATTCTTGAAGATATGCTCAGGGCGTGTGTGATCTCCTTCGGCATGAAGTGGGAGGATTGTCTTCCTTATGCTGAATTCTCCTACAACAACAGTTTTCAAGCAAGTTCGGGCAAGGCCCCTTTTGAAATTCTGTACAGCAGGAAGTGCCGTACCCCTCTCAACTGGTCCAAAACCGGTGAACTTCAGCTTTTGGGTAATGACTTAATCACAGAGGCAGAAGAAATGTGCAAAGTCATTCGAGATAACCTCAAAGCGGCCCAATCCCGCCAGAAGAGCTACTATGATAGTAAGCACCGTGATTTGGCTTTCGAGATCGGAGATCATGTTTACCTCCGTGTCTCTCCTATGAAAGGTACTCATTGCTTCAGTATCAAAGGGAAGCTTGCCCCTAGATACGTGGGACCTTTCAAGATTGTCAGCAAGAGAGGCGACCTCGCCTATCAACTCGAGCTTCCTTCAAACTTTGCAAATGTTCATGACGTGTTCCATGTCTCTCAGCTTCGAAAGTGCTTCAAGACTCCTGACCGCACCGTCAACTTCGAGGACATTGAGCTCCAAGAAGATCTCTCTTATCGTGAGCACCCAGTTGCTATTCTTGAAGAGACTGAACGCAAGACTCGCAACAAGTCAATCAAATTTCTCAAAGTCAGGTGGTCACACCATTCCGATCGTGAAGCTACCTGGGAACGCGAGGATCACCTCCGTTCTGAGTACCCGGTGTTCTTTCAGTCCTAGATCTCGGGACGAGATCCTTTCGTAGTGGTGGAGTGTTGTAACACCCCGGATGTAACTTTCCCGATTTGTACTCCAACTCTTGCCGTTTCCGGCGTTAAGTTATATTTATTTCCTCGGGTTCGGGTTTTTGTCTCTGTGTGTTGTTGTCATTGTCATGTATCTCATATCATGTCATCATGTGCATTGCATCTGCGTACGTGTTCGTCTCATGCATTCGAGCTTTTTCCCCGTTATCCGTTTTGCATTCCGGCGCTTCGTTCTCCTCCGGTGGTCATTTCTACCTTTCTTTCGTGTGTGGGGATTAAACATTTTTGGATTGGACCGAGACTTTCTAAGCGGCCTTGGTTTACTACCGGTAGACTGCCTGTCAAGTTTCGTACCATTTGGACTTCGTTTGGTACTCCAACGGTTAACCAAGGGACCGAAAAGGCCTCGTGTGTGTTGCAGCCCAACACCCCTCCAATTTGGCCCAAAACCCACCTAATTCTGCTCCATCATCTAGAGCGTTCGATCATGATCGCGTGGCCATAAACCGCACCTCATTTGGACTCTCCTAGCTCCCTCTATGCCTATTTAAACACCCCCCGATTTTCGGATCTCCTCCTACCTCCGGAACCCTAGAAATCGTCCCCGCGCCGCGCCGGACAAAAATCTGCCGACGGACATTGTCCGGCCGTCCCCGCCGCCGCCACGTGTCGCCACCGCGTTCGTTCATCGTCGCCGCCTCCCGCCGGCCCGCCAGGCCCGGGGCGGGCCCTCCTCCTTCGCCGCCTGGGCCGAGCTGCCCCGCCGCCAGCCTCCCTCCGTGCCGCCCGGCCGGAGCGCCTCGCCCGTCGCCACCGCTGCGCCGCCCCGCCGCCGCCGCACCGCCCCGCACCGCGCCGCCGCCTCACCCGCACCGCATCGCGCCGCCCCGCCGCCGCCGCCTCGCCGCGCGCCGCCGCCCGGCCCGGATCCGGCGAAGATCCGGTCGGCCCTTGCTTCCCCGACCACTCCGGCGCCATTTCCGGCGAACTGCTACAGTGCGACGCTGCCTCGGTTCGTGTGCCCGCCGAAACCCTAGATCTGGAGGGTAAAATTTCGTCTAAGTCCCTAATATTTTTAGTTCAAGTGCTCATGTTCGCGGCTCCGTAACTTTGCATCCGTAGCTCCGATTTATGCATATAGCACATTAAAATGTTCATCTCAGAGAGTACGTCATTTCGTTCCATTGCATCATTTTCATTTGAGTTCATCTTGATGCCCGAAATGATGTTAGAAGAGGGCTACTTGAGTTAATTGCCAGATCTGTTACTCCGTTTAGCATTTTTGTCTTTTTTGCCATGATTAATGTGTGCATGATATGCCCGTGAGTTCTACTTATGTTTTGTTAAGGGTTTTGTCATCTTTCTAGAGGTGCAACCCATGTATTTTTAGGATGTGTGTGGTGACTTGTGCAAGCTTGCAAAGTGGTGCACTTGCTAATTCTGTTTTCAGGGACTTAGTAATATCACTAAGTCCTGGATCTGTTTATCTCATGATGCCATATGTTCTTGTTGTTTCCTAGTGATCCGTGTCTCTTTTGAGGATGATCAGTAAGGGAGTTTTGTTAATCTTGTAGTGCTCTATCCATCCATGTCTTTGTTTGCAATTATGGAGCACCCTAGCTTGAGTCAATCGAGCTCTACTTTTGCTACTTTGTGAATCTGGGCAGATTGTCAACTTGTTTGCAATTTTGCCGGTGATGTTGTAGTTGATCCGTGCGTGCTATGCTATTGTTCTTGCCATGTCTAGCTTGCATTTTGTGCCTTCTTGATGAATGTATGCTTGTATTGCCATGACTTGCACCGTAGTGAGTGCATCGAGCTCGTAAACATGCCTACTTGAGTTATATTTCAGCATGTGTCAGTTTTCACTAAGTATGAAAATTGATTATGTTTTTGCTATGTTCACGTGCTTGCAATTGTATTTTCTGATCCTTTTTGGCTCAAGGTCACTAAGGGACTTTTGTTAAGCTCTTTGAGTATCTCCATGCCATGCTTTACGTTGCCATGTTCAGGTCCTGTAGCATGTAGTTTTGTTGCTCCGAAGAGGGCTACCTGATCTGAAATTCCAGACAAGTGTTAATTTCATTAAGTCTGAGATCTGTTTGTCATTTGCATTTTTGTCATGCTTGTTTGAACCTGTTAATGGATGAATTGGCCGTAGCTCAGTGCTAGATTTTTGTTAAGCATCTTGTGTGCATCCCTGCCATGTATTTTGTTGTCATGTTTGGATGCTGTAGCATGTTCATCTCATTGCATTTAGAGGCCTACTTGCTGTAAATCGCAGACCGGTGTCATTTTGAATCGCTTGCCATTTCCAAACCGTAACTCCGATTCCGGCGTTCTTTATATCGTTTTCAAGCGATTTCATCTCATCTTTCCAGTGGCACACTTGGAATTCCAAGTTGAGGCCAGGTTCATGCATTTCCTGTCATATCTTGCATTTTGCATCCCGCACCGCATCCCGCATAGCATATCATCTTTGCATCGTGTTGTTTGAGTTTGCACGTGGTTGATTGTATCCTTGTTGCTTGTTTGTCTTGTTTGGGTAGAGCCGGGAGATGAGTTCGCTAACGAGGAGCCCGTTGAGTTTGCTTTCGAGGATCCAGTCAACTCTGACAACTGTGCAGGCAAGATGATCATACCCTCGAAATCACTACTATCTTTGCTATGCTAGTTTGCTCGCTCTTTTGCTATGCCATTGCTACGATGCCTACCACTTGCTTGAAAGCCTCCCAAATTGCCATGTCAAACCTCTAACCCACCATTGTCCTAGCAAACCGTTGATTGGCTATGTTACCGCTTTGCTCAGCCCCCTCTTATAGCGTTGCTAGTTGCAGGTGAAGATTGGAGGCCGTTCCTTGTTGGAACATTTATTTATTTGTTGGGATATTATTATATTGCCTTGTTATGTTAATGCATCTATATACTTGGTAAAGGGTGGAAGGCGCGGCCTCTCGCCTAGTGTTTTGTTCCACTCTTGCCGCCCTAGTTTCCGTCATATCGGTGTTATGTTCCCGGATTTTGCGTTCCTTACGCGGTTGGGTTATAATGGGAACCCCTTGATAGTTCGCCTTGATTAAAGCTTTTCCAGCAATGCCCAACCTTGGTTTTACCATTTGCCACCTAGCCTTTTCTTTCCCTTG
>NC_041382.1:611182846-611230773 GCF_002162155.2 Triticum dicoccoides | reverse complement strand
AGTGCTCCTCTGAGTGTTGGTCCACCTGTTAGCTACCGGTGGCCACCAGGGGCAACTCTGGGCTGGCCTACCCCTACCTAGGACAATCTGAGTGTGCCCTGAGAAAGAGATATGTGCAGCTCCTATCGGGATTTGTCGGCACATTCGGGCGGTGTTGCTGGTCTTGTTTTAACCTGTCGAAGTGTCTTGAATTATCGAGATACCGAGTCTGATCGGAACGTCTTGGGAGGAGGTCTATTCCTTCGTTGACCGTAAGAGCTTGTCATGGGCTAAGTTGGGACTCCCCTACAGAGATTTGAACTTTCGAAAGCCGTGTCCGCGGTTATGGGCAGATGGGAATTTGTTAATGTCCGGTTGTAGATAACTTGAACCTTAACTTAATTAAAATGAATCAACTGAGTGTGTTACCGTGATGGCCTCTTCTCGGCGGAGTCCGGGAAGTGGACACGATGTTAGAGTAATGTTTGCGCAGGTTGCTCTCTAGTTTCTCGCTCGCGCTTTGCCTCCTCTTCTCGCTCTCTTTTGCGAATAAGTTAGCCACCATATTTGCTAGTCGCTTGCTGCAGCTCCACTCATATTTTACCTTGCCTTACCTATAAGCTTAAATCGTCTTGATCGCGAGGGTGCGAGATTGCTGAGTCCCTGTGACTCACAGATTACTATTACACCAGATGCAGGGCCTAATGATTTTGCTCCAGGAGACGCATATGAGCTCAAGTGGGAGTTCGACGAAGACTCTCAACGTTACTATGTTTCCTTTTCCGATGATCAGTAGTGGTGCCCAGTTGGGGGTGAACGGGACCGTTGTCGCATGTTGGGTTCTCTTTTATTTTGGCACCGTAGTCGGGCCATGAGTGTTTGGATGATGTAATGTTATTTATGTACTTGATTGACGTGGCGAGTGTAAGTCAACTATGTTATCTCCCCTTTTATTATTATATTACATGGGATGTTTGTGGAGATTGCCTAACTTGCGACATATGCCTTCAATGCGATTATGTCTCTAAGTCGTGCCTCGACACGTGGGAGCTATAGTCGCATCGAGGGTGTTACACCGTCATGACCCTAAGGCCATTGAAGACAAGGCGGGCCGCCGGCGGAGCCAACGGGAGACAGAGGAAACCTAGCCTTTTTTTTCTCACGGGACTAGGAGTAGATCTCTACCTTCTGTTGTTTGATCCTTTTGTATTTACACGAATCCAATGATCAAATCGGACAATTTTTCATGTTAAGTAATCAGACAACTATCGTTGTAGTGCATATCAACGGCATGCACTTTTTGTAATTATCTCAATATCTAATACTATACTGCATATCTCTTGGCTGAAAGAATTACAACCAGACATCACGGTATCCTTAGAACGGACTAAAATAAAATAAAAACCAATATTCTAAACTACTCCTAATGTCAAGAACAGTCTTATATTATCGGACGGAGAAGGTATCTTTTTTATACACCCGCAAAAACACTATCCCTTTGTCGTCGTGCCGCTGTTAGTTTCCGTGACAAAACACCGGGATGGACCCCCTCCGATCTTGGCCTTGCAGACAATCACCTTGTCCAAGCATCCGTTCACGAAACACCCGTCGCCCCCGGGACTCCTCACCGCCACGTCCACCACCACCTGGCCCCTCTCCAGCTCGCCGGCCAGCCGGTCCCGCAGGAAGCGGGGCAGGCGCACGTCCATGCCCCACGCCGTGGCGGCGACCTCGCACGCCCCTAGTCTCTCGGCGTAGAACGACGGCACGCTGCCCCTGCCGAGCAGCACGTCCCCGTACGACACGACCGCGAAGGAGTCCACGCCGACGCACGCCCGGAGGACCTTGTCGCGGGTGTTGTCGGCGCGCACGGTGATGCCGAACACCGGGCTGAGCGCCGGCCGGTCGCCGTGGAGATCCCGGGCCGGGTCCAGGCCGTCGACGCTGGTGATGGCCACGGTGTACTCGGGGCTTCGTGACGACACAAATGGCCACAGAATAAGATATAGTATAGCTGCCGTGCAGCCGAGAAACATCACCGCGACTCCGACAAACTTCATGAACGACGACCACGGGCAGTTGCATTCGCCTTGGGCCATGGTGTCGAGGAACAATGGCGTGAATTTGGTCGATAATATGCGGTTTTTGGTAATTCGTTGGGGAACTATAGTAGTACTGGAGAGGAGGGGCCTCTCTGTTTTGCGTTACCGACGGAAGGATCCGTGCTGTAGCCGGACACGGCTTCTGTGTGTCTGGATCGTGTCGCCGCGCGCCATCACCCGGCGTTGGTCTCCAATTCGCGGGCGCTCCTCCACGAATCCTAATCGGAACGACCGAACGAGCTGGTGGCATGTATTTTGTGCTACGGTCTCGGTTTCATCCATAGGCCATATGCTCCCTTGACTTCTGCACGTCTGAGTAACAACCACGTACGAATCAATGCAAACGTCGGAAAATGACCTGCAAAACAATTATGATGATGTGTCTATTAAATATAACGTTATTCCAGCAGTTATATATAGCCCAAAGTAATGCACATACTTTAACTTGAATATGTGCATCTGTCTTAGGCTCTATCCCGTTTAACCATGTCCCAAATAAACAAGATATGCTATTAGAAGGACATACATTAAACGACACATATATTGTGAGCCACAATAATTTGACTAGTGGGCGTTTGAGAAAAAGATGTTGGATTGATTCATCCTGATCATAAAAACAATTCCGTTTACTACCCTTCCATCTAAGCTTTGCCAAATTCTCCTTAGTGTAGATCAATTCCTTGTGCACAAATCACATAAAGATCTTTATTTTCAAAGGCACCTTAATTTTCTAAATATAAAGCGATTTTGGGATTGAACCAGTGTTTATCAAATCTAGATACATAGATTTAATTGAGGATACTCCTGACACCGATAGTTTCTAGTGCAGGGTATCTGCCACATAAGAAATGTCAATCCTCATCAACCTACGCACAAGATATAGCCGTCTATCCCACCTGTTCCCCCATTAGTACTCGTCCGAACTGAATATTTAAGGGAACAGAACCTGGTATTATACTTACGAAAGCGTCTTTATGTTGTATGATATTATAAAGAGTTGGATACTGGAGAGCTAACGACGTCTCCCCTAGCCCGGCATCTTCCCATAATCTAGTAATGTTTTCATTCTCTACTATGAATTTACTCCTATTGATGAAGACACATTTGTCCTCATCGCCCCCTTCCAAAAAGGAGTCTTTAGTCTGCTCCGTGACTTGAGTTTATCAGCACATACATTATCAAAATGATTATTTGTTCAATGGCCATGTTCATGTAATGTATATTGTGGTAGAAAATCAGAAAATGCATTGGCATCTTCAAATCGATTACACAATCCGAACTCTTAAGCCCGCAACACAAGGTAATTGTTGGTACGGTGTGAATGAGAGAGGAGACCAAAGAGAGCAGAGCCATGATAGTATTTAATGCTATATATCTTTACGTAGAGTAACTCGAAACATATTATTTCTCAAAAAAAAACTCGAAACATACTACCGTATCATATTTGTACATTATTAATTGTTGCGACCACCATGCAAAAAAAATTTGTTGCGGACCGTAATGTGTAGACACCGGTATGACACTCGGACTAAAACTAAAACAAACACTTTTACTAAATTTCAGTCGTCTGTTTTGTAATTGGCTTCAGGTCGTTTTTGTGGCCGTCAGATCGTGTACCTATCTCAGCGTTGCTTGCCTCTTCCTTCTATCTGTGTTTCTCATGCGTGCGTGCTGGCCTGTTGGGCTTCAGGTGTTTGGGGTTATGGGATTTTATTGGGTTGCGGAGGAGTGCCGGCGGAGGAAGTCGGCGGCGGCGGCGTTCAACGGCAAGGGCTGGCGGCAGGTCATGGAGGGCGGCCAGCTGCCGGCGAGCAGCTCTAAGAAGAAGGAGGTAAGCTGCGGGGAGCACCGGGAGGAAGGAGAGAGTAGTAGGGAAAGGAGGACGGCGAAGCTTTTCCGTCGGGTCCGCCACCAGCAATTGCTCGTCGGAGAGGCCGGAATCAGTCGTCAACGTCGGTCGGGTGGAAGGTGCGGTGAGTTATTCCCCTCTCCCCCATGAGTTTTCTCGCTCAGCTTCACTTCATTTTCCTGCATCTGGCATCGCGCGCGTATCAGATGATTTTTGTATGGTGTCTGTTCTTAGCTCCTACACGAAATTCATGTGATAGCACAGCGGCCTTCCGATTGTTAGGTTACTGAGATTGCGGTGCTCGTGCCCTGGGCTGTGTGTTCAGCTTTTCTTAATTTCTCTTCAGATTTGTTGTAGATTGGGGGAACTCAAACTCAATAAATTTATCAGCCATTCTTGTATTTTCATTTCTCAGTCCTGTGTTTCAGTTCATCCAAGTGTACTTCCGTGTTTAGTTCATACAAGTGTAGTGTGTTTAGTTCATACTGCAGGAAATCAATCCATTCAAACCATGCATTTGATTGTGATCCAATAAAAATTTGTTGAGCTAGCTAGCTTAAAGAGCGAGTAATGAAAGGAACTAAGTACTGCTGTTCCCTAGCTATCTTCAGATAGCAATGAGCTTAATAGTTGCATAGACGTATATATGTAGTTTTGAGTCTGGATGTAGCGTGTGAAAACAACACATGCATCATTAGTAGCACTATGATTTCGAATGCAAGAACTTGGTAGGACATGCAGGAGGTATTAACTTTGTTGTCCTAAATCTTTAACCCCTTAGATAGTGCAGTATGTAGTTCCAGCCTGTGAATAATTGACAACAGCAAAATGTTCCAGTGGGAACTAGTAAGTAACCAAGCAGTATTCAATGTCTGTGGACTGAATGTGGTGCGTGAAGTTTGTGGGAGTTCAGGGGGGTTGTGTAGTTTATGTGTGAACTGGTAAGTAACCAAGAAGTAGCTTTACTTTTTTGTTGTTGTTTATGGAAGTACAGGGTGGTTGGGGACTGTATGAAGTTTTCATCAGCCATTTGTTTTTAGCAGTTTTCGCGTGCAGTGATAAGAATTTGAGTGTGTTCTTACTGCTGGGTACTTATTTTATTTCAGTTAGTGTGTCAGTTTTTCAGTTCCTTTTTGCTTTTTTGTAGTTTGTAGTATTTATTCTTCAGTACCTCAGAATCAGCACCTTAGTATTTATTTTAGTCTTTCAGTTATTAGTCTCAGCTTTTTAGTATGTTCAGTTTTAGTTGTTTTAGTAGATCACTTTCTCGGCTTTAACGCTGATTCACTTTTAGTCCTTTTAGTACATTTTCTCAGTTTTAATGTATTTGTTTCAATCATTCATTCAGTTTTCAGTTTTTAGGCATCAATATTCCTAAGGATCAGTACCCTAAGTGTTTCAGTTGAGTTCTCTTTAGTTATTTGTTAAGTCTTCAGTTATTTGCTCTGTGTTTATTCTATTTCAGTATTAATCTTCTTTATTTGAAGTTATTTCAGTCTCAGCCCTCACTATTAGTTATCGGTAATTAGTCTTTCAAATATGTTTTCAGATCAGTCATCAACCATTTTTTGTGTTAAGATCAGTCTTAGTCATTTATATTTTTATCAGTTGCTCATATTTCTTCATTTCTCATCCTTCTATTCAGTCCTTCTTTCTTAGTCTCTTAGGTTCTTAGCTCCTTAAGTTTTTCAGATTCTCATTCATTTTCACTACAACAGGACCCCACCTATAGCAACGGATTTTTTCGTATCTAAAAGTCCATATATGCGTTGTTAGTGTCTTTACCAACGTTTTGGGATGCGTTGCCTTATCCAGTGTTGCTAGCGCATAATGCAACACTTACACTTCCGTTGGTAAAATGGACCGTTGCAAGAGTACAACACATAAAATCGACTATTACAACACTTTTATACGTTGGTGGTTAATGTGCAGGAATCCAAATATCATTGCTTGAAAGAATTTGCAACGCTTCAGGTGTTCATGCATATATTTTTAATAATAATATGCAATTAATGCTCTAGATAATGGAAATAATTATCTATATCAGGTGAGGAAAAAAATAAAAGAATATACTCACAAGAGAAAGAAAACATATATATTGATAAAACGGTTGGATTACAATAGTGGATATGAAAGGGGTACATCATCCAAATGTGATGCATAATCTAAATATATTTTTGACAAATAAACTTAAACCAAAAGCATTCATCAACATCCCTACAACTTAACAAAAACTTAACCTAGGAACAACATCCAACAAGAACAACATCCCTACAACTTAACTAAAACTGAAAGCATCCATCATCATCATCATGAACCAGAACATCATCATCATCATGAACCGGAACATCATCATCACATCATTGCAGTATACTTGTCACACTCATATAATCATCCATATATCTTTTGAATCTACAAGGAAAATAACAAAATGAACTGTTAACACACAATGCATTGACATGACGCAACTAATGATAGAGGCAGGATATTAGAGTGTAATCTTTGTTGTTTCTGCATTACCAAGAGTATTGTAGTAGAACAATAGGAAGAGTGAGAGAGTATACCTTCCATGGTATCATCTATGACTTGCTCCATAGCGCCCCCTTCCATCCAGTTGGTGCATGCAACTGCAAAACCAAGGGAAAAAGGTGCAACACAAGTGAAGCGTCATCAAGTTCCATCTATTATATTATTTAAACAAGAGACAAACAAGCAATCATGTTCATCCACACAAATTAAATTATCTTGATCATCAATTTTATATATTAATGATTAAGATTAAAAAGATGTAGTATTACGTACAAATAAAATGATGTAAAAACAGTTTAGCGTGTCACGTGCACATCTTTCATCCAAGTCTTATATGCCTTTTCTACTAAAAAAAGATATCTCCAAGACAATCACATGCAAACTCATACGTTGCTATTGCATAGTATGGGTGCCAACTATAAGGAATAAGGAAGAGTCCGACCACCACACAAAATATTAAAAAATCCATGTGGACTCATATATATTACTAAAATAAAATCAGCCGCATATGCCTTTTTCGTACACCATTGATTTCTTCATTGATGATTGGGATTAACAGATATGTGCAAGTTACGTAACACCAATCTTATGCGCGTACAAGTATACATAATCTTACATAATGATAAGTCCAAAAGTGCATGAGCGAGATTCTCAAGGAAAAGAAAAAATGAGGTCCGTCAATTCATCAAATATGTATATGCATATATCTATGTTTGTGCCCGAGACAAACAAGGTACTGTAGGCCAATCCGGCCAGCCGGCCAAGCCGTACGCTAATTCCATGCATGTGACATCATGCTTCTATCACCCATTGATTAGGATGTGTTTTCCATGCTTTTTTTAATTAAAAATTCCATTATGAATTCAAAGAGATACCAAACTAGGCACTATTTGCATGAATGTTGTACATGCATACTAGCGTATCTAATAACAAAATATTTAGGCAGCACATGCAAGTATATGCGACTAGAGAAGAATGAAAGACTGACTCAGGTGAATAAGAAAAGAAAAAGAAGGTTAACTAGCTTGCTGATATGCTTAATAATTTAACAAGCTTCAGCAAAATAATAACAAGTTTACTTTATCCAGTCAACTTTATGTCTTTTTCGTGTAGATGCATCAGATTGTACATTTCTAATTTTAAAAATATACGAGGTAATTGCCGTGCGTTGCAACAGGGGCATACATATTTTGTATGCAATCTTCATGATTAACCTTTCATACCATCATGCACATGCTTTGCTATGGAACCACAATAAAGAAAGGTCGACAAAATAATTTGTCAAATGAGTACAAATTCAACTATCATTTCAGCTATCGCACATGTAATGTTTTCAAATTCAATATTTTTCAACTAACATTTGAACTACATTTGCAATAGCTATCCTTATATAAGAGCACTCCTTAAACAAACCAAATTTTTTTTGAAATGTGCTTATCTGTTCAAGGGCTAGCAAAGGCGAGCGTGCACTGAATCTTTCCCAGGAGAGACCATGCCCTGCAAGCTGCTGCCGTTCGGCACTTGCTACTGCAAATAATCCACACAGGCTCGATCGTACATGGAGCTACAGAGGGAAAGATAGGAGGTCAGAGGTGTTGCTAGCCTGCTCCGCACAAGCCTCCGCTCTACTCACATCCAGCAGCAGCCAACCTACTGCACAAGTGCAGATCCAGTGATGGCCATGCTCACCTCTACACGCTGCCGGTCTGTGATAGCTTGAACAATAGTAAAATAAACGTATACAAGTTAACTCACCTCTTTATTCTAGTGTTGTCATTTTGATTCCGGTGAGTTTTGCAACCTTTGTCACTCCGTTAACATCCTTCTCCATGCACCTTTTTATCTCTGTAATTCAGAAACAAAAAATGTATTTGCAAATTAGAATTCGAGCAAGGCAAAAAGTTAGCCAAATCATGTTTGAAGAAAACAAAGCCAATTGCATATGTTACCTTCCATAGTTGTTACTTTGACGACAATTCTGATTTCTCCTCCGAGTTCTACATACAGATACAAGACTGTTAGAGAAATGATAGAGAGCATCTTATTTCTGTTCTTGTTAGAATGGACATATTCAAGAAAAAAGACACAAAGAAGCCACTGAAACCAGGCTGCATGGAGCTCAACATACTTGCAAATCTAGCTCAATATCTATATTTTCTGGGTGGTCGTTCCTCTTTACTGAGCAATGAGGAACACTGGCCTAGCCCCTGGTGCGCATGCAACACTACTGGGAAAATCTTATTGTGATTACGCTAGCTAATATGCTCTGTCCTGGCCCCTGGTGCGCATGCAACACTGCTGGAGGGGAATCTAATGTGCATATGATGGATAGATTTCTGCCAAAATCCAACTTTAGAGGTAAATTATTGATTAACAGGAGTGGACCAACTCACCTGAAGCCTGAGAAGGAGGAGAAAGCTACGTGGTTGCTTCGTCCCGAGCAGCAGCAAGGCTGTCCAGTGGCCGTTACTCCCTGCACGTCTACAGGAGAAGAGAAGAGTAGAGGTTAAAAAAGGGGGAGAGAGATAGGACGGAGCAAGGGGAGAGGATGGGATGCACTCACCGGATGAAACGAGGACGACATGGCCAACGGCGCCGGAGCCGAAGCCCGAAACCCTAGGCATGGGGGGAGGGTTGCAGGTGGGCTTTGGTGGCCGCGAGCGCCGATCTAGGTGGATGGGAGGGCGCCGCGGTGCGAGAGGACCTCAGGATGTGTTTCGCGGTGGCGGGATTGGCCGAACGTCGCCGGAAGCAGCCACCGCCGGTGGCGCAACGAGGAACCGTGTGAAGAGAGAAATTGGACGCGCAAGGGATGGGTGGGTGGGGGTGCGGCGGATCCGGTAGCCTCCGGGGTTGCGAGATGGAGATTGGAAGGAGAAGGGCCGGCGGCGAGGTTGGGCGGAGGAGGGAGGCGAGACGGTTGGTGTCGGCGATTTGGGAGAGACCAGGGCAATCGGAGGCTCTGTTTCTCGCGTGTCTCTCTCTCCTTTCCTATGTTTATTTATTTCCATATATGTATATCAATCTGCAACGCATATGCTGCACCGTGTATATGCGTATCTATTATTAATTTTACAACGAATAGTCAAAATGTTGTACAATTTGTGTTGCTTTATAAGGGGTATCCTTGTAGTGTTTTCTGTCTTCTCTAGTTCTCTGTTTCATCAGTTGCTCTCATTTCTCTTTTTTCATCCTTTTATTCAGTCTCTCTTCCAGTCTCTTAAATTCTTAATTCCTTTGGTTTTTCAGTTTCTTTAATTTCGCAAGTTTCCCATTCATTTTTCCGTCTTCTCTGGTTCTCAGTATCATCGTTTGCTCTTATTTCTTCATTTTTCGCATCATTTTATTCGGTCTCACTTTCTTAGTCTCTTAGATTCTTAATTTCAATCTTTCTTCGTTTGTTCATATCCAGTCTCTCTTTAGTTTTCTCAGTCTTATTCAGTCTGTCTTCAACTTCTTTTGCTAGTCTCTTATTTTGATCTTGCAGTCAGTACCCAAAGGCATAAATTATGTTCAGTAAGTCCCTCCCCATTCACTTTGTTTTTGTTATTTTTCACTCTCTTCCTGCTTCGTCTTAGGCACATAGTATTTTCTCTGTCATGTGCAGCACCAAGTGACTCTTCATCTGTTTTATTTCTAAAATATGGGTAGAAATTTAATTAAGCTCTAGATGGGGAACATGGAGGTATGATTTATCTTCTAGTTGTGTTATTCAAGTATATTTTTTTCGAGCATGGTGTTATATTTTCTTTTTACGGCGAAGCAACCTGCACACACAAGCAAGAGGATGATCATAAAAATTCTTCTTCATCAAGAACCTTGTTATTATTGTGATCCTCGATAAAACCAAGCAATACACGGTGAAAAAACCAGATTTTTCTTCACTAATATGCATGAGTAACGTTGTGTATCATTCGCCCCGACGGGTCGCATTCTTTTCCGCTCTTGGATTGAGTTTTTCAGTAGTATATTATAACAAATCCTAAGGATCAGTACCCTGAGTGTTTCACTTGAGTTCTCTTTAGTTATTTGGTCAGTGTTCGTATGAGACATCAACGGATGGCCGCATCTACTTCAACCAGGGCTGGAAGGAGTTCCTCATTGGGACCGGTCTTGGGGTTGGCACAAATGTTCTAATCACCATGAAGACCAATGTGCTCAATGAACTAAGCATGATGGTTGCCCTTGGCACCATCTAAGTACCAGTTGAGGTCAATAAGCGGAGTCATAGCAGTAATTGGGGTACTCAGCCTCTAAGTAGGTATCAACTATCGACCATATGTAATCGGCCTCGAGTCCTGAACTAGTTTGAACGTGTGTTGTTGATGTGTCGCAACTTTTATCATTCCCGTAAGTGAATATATGGGATAAGCATGTGTGGATGTGACGCCTATTATTCCTCGTGGAAGGAAAATCTTTGGTCAGAATACGATCGTAGTTTTTGTTAAAAATAGGTAGTATTGAGGATGGAATTTCTAGAAAAAATTTGTACAGAGTATATTACGACACACATATTATATTTTGTTGGGCTAGCTAACGTTGTGCATGCATCATCAAGTTAGAGTGGATACATTGTAGTCACGTGCCTGCTCTTTCGAAAATCTCATGCGCGTTCACCACTTATATCTTGGAATCTGTATCTATGGATGAAATTATATCGTACCAAGGTGTATATAGTTCTGCTTGTGCCTTGGAATATGGATGTAGTTTTTATTTGGTATGTATGTTTACAAATAAGACTACGAGGAATTAACTAGAGTATATGTAGTGGATTGTATTTTGTAGCAGCAATACAATATGGAGTATATCATAAAAGAGAGTATTTTCTACAAAAAATAATAATAATAAAAGAGAGTATGATCATATATGCCGCCGGCGAGGATTAATTATTTGGTGACATTGTGAATCTTAATTTGTGTACACTCAAAGTGGGAGTATGTAGAATGACTAAATTTTAAAAAGAGTGATAGAATGGAGTAGTTTTACAACAAATTAATGCGTATGCAGTATGTTGTATTCTGTTAAGGAAATATGGAGTATCTCCACTTAAGAAAGTATGGAGTATGTAGTATGTTGTATTCTGTTAAGAAAGTATGGAGTATTTCCATTTTAGGAAGTATGGAGTATGCAGTATGTTGTATTCTCTTGAGCAAGTATGCAGTATGTAGTATGTTGTATTCAGTTAAGAAAGTATGGAGGATTTTCCTTCTAAGAAAGTATGAAGTATATGGTATTTGAAAAATCTACTCCCTCTGTTCCGAAATAGTTGTCGTTGAGGAACTTCTCCGACCAGGTGAAAACAGGAAAAAGTACCAAACTACCCTCAATTTAAAATTCTTGTCGCCGGGGATCTTCGTCTTCCTCCATCGCTCCTCCCCTCCGCCAGGCTCCACCCCACTGTTGCAGCTCCGGTGTCCGTCCGCGCCGGCCGCCTTCCTCCGCTCCAATCAAGAGACCAAACTCGTACGCAGCTCCCTGGCCGTCCGCCACAGCCTCCGTCGCCAGATCCAGAGTAGGCGCATCAAAGCTTGACCTCAGATGTGGGGTGGGGTGCGAGTGGACGACGGGTGTGAGTGGAGGCGGAAGAAAGATGGCGGCGACGGGGAGAGATGGTGGCCTCCTGGCCGATGTGGTGGGTGGCCGGCGAGGTGGGTGAGGTGGTGGTCGGCGAGGTGGTCGAGGTGGTGGCAGAAGAGAGGCGAAGGGGAGAGAGGGCGACGAGAGCAAGAGTGAGTGGTCAGCGACGAGCGGCGCGAGGGTAAAATGGGAAAGTGCGTTAATTTCGTAACGTGGCTGAACTTGTACTGGAGTTGCTCAACGACAACTATTTCGAAACAGAGGGAGTAGTACATAATATAATTCATGGAGTGTATCATAAAATAGCTTCTAGTGAGAACAAAATAAATTGACAGCGGCTGCGTTACAAACTTGAGCCATTCTGGAAAAAAGAAATACATACATCCTTTATTTCAGAACGAGTATATTTATTATATACTTCTATAATTAATTCATCTGGTATAAAGTATACAAGATCTAGTACGTAGATTATGGATGCAAATGTGATGCCCGCCATCCATGCATGTGATCATGTATTGATTAAAACTGATCCAGCCGTGAGTTCTTGGCATCGCCATGTGCCGCCGTAAAACGTCGTCGTCCCGCCGTACTGGAGCAGCAACCCATCGATCGTTATGTACAGCCGTCCCATGCCGGTCCTTAACAACTTGGCCGTGCACCGCCATACGTGGTAGTTTCCGATGAAATCAGTAGCATCTTCTGCATCTTGGAACGCGGACGAGCACGATCATTCTGCCGTATAACATGTAATTAAAACACGTACGACTGGAGATTTAAAAATAATAACATCATAAAACAAGACACCAGTTAGCAATTAGTTACACATCTTGCCCGTCTAATCAATCAATACCTTCATTTGTAAAAAAATATAAATAAAAAATCAGTCAATACCTTAAACGTCCGCTTGCTCACATGCATTCTACCAATCCAACCGGCTGTGCTTGTGACCAAATATGGTAGTTTTCTCATTTTCTGCAACACCAAAGGGATAGAGAGAAAGGAAGATGTCAACCTCATTAGTTGAACGAGCACCTTGCGGTACCGTGAGGCATTGTTGGCCGTAAAAAAGGGGAAATCAATTAGCAAGAAACATAGATGGAAAAGAATCGCCTAATTGAGTACCTCGCTCTCTAATTTCCGTCGATCCTAATCCAATTATTGCATCGGTAGTAGAGAAAGAGGGAGAGAGAGAAACAGAAGGAAGATTATTAATTTCTGTCCAGATCTGATTCGTTTGGAGGCACATCCTTATCCAATCGGTTATGTAAACAACGATGACCAAAAGAAGGGCCGGGAAAACCCGGAAGAGAGGTAGGCTATCCAATGAAACAGGGCACCAACAATATGAGTTTTCCTCAGACCCGCAACCCATTAAGAAAATCAACGCCATCCCCTTGATGAGATCGGACGGGAGTAAACATGGACGTAGTTACCCCATAGTAAGTATATATACTATTTTATTATTTTAAATATATTTATATACAATATCTAAGATATTTCAAAGCAAGTTACATGAAAAAAGTGCATATGAGTTCATAGTTTTTGTTATATTTATGAAATACGTACATATTTTGTACGTGAAAAAAAGCATACTCAAAATATGATACATACTACCAAAAAATTAGTATATACTACATAATCATTGATATATACTACATACTACACGTACATACTCTCCGTTTCGACAGATACTACATACAACATACACAACACAAATGATGGTAACTACCACTGCTTGTAGGAAACATTTGTCATATATATATATATATATATATATATATATATATATATATATATATATATATATATATATGTAGGACAAATTTTATCTACAAGTAATGGTAGTTACCACCTAGCTATTTACCCACCACGTGTCCACTTCGTAGCACCAAGTCAACCTGTTTGAGGAATTGGGTTAGCGGGTGCCATAGAATCCAATAGGAACCACCTGATTTAGTTTTTATAATTTAATATTCCGGCAAGTGCGCACTGGTTTAACCACCTCTCTTTTTTTCCCAATAAACCACCTCCTTGATTCTTGGCTACGTACGTAAACAGTTTACCGGATAAGCTTGTCAACGCAACTCTGGATATTCTTATAAGTTATAACGACATTTTCTAGGCACAGTATATACGTACCATGTATTTGAAACAGATATTATCAAGAACGTGGTTTACATAATTAGTACGTACGAAGTAATATGTAGTTTACAGAGGGAGTATTTTTTCCCCTTTTTTAACAACATGTAGCGTCCTCCATGTATGCTTGGAGTATGTAGTATGAGGATATAATTATTGGAGTATGGAGTCATTGTCAAAGAATTAAAGTATGTAGTATTATCATATAATTATGGGTAGTTGTGTACTAAAATAAAATTGTAGTATGGAGTACCAATATAAAATTGGAGTACGGACTATTGATATAAAATTGGAGTATGTAGTATGGATATAAAATTTGAGTATGGAGTATGGAGTATTAATATAAATTGAAGTATGTAGTTCGTAGTATGGAGTATTAATTTAAAATTGGAGTATGAAGTATATCAACATAAAATTGGAGTATAGAGTACTAACATTTTAAAAATGAATTAGCTTTCACAAAAAGATAGTCTTTAGTATGTAGTATAAAGTTCGTTCTTTAAGTACATGGAGCATATACATGTACTATTAGTTGTAGTATATTCACAATTTTAGTAAGAATTATGCATCCTTTTTTTGAACGGGTATATTATTTTTCTTCAGCAGCGAAATGATCATGTATGCTTTTATTTGAACCAAAATATTGAGTGTGTATTATGTACATGACTCTAAAGTGGTGGCTTGTTCTTTTTGGAAGAGAGTATGAAGTTTATATACTTTTTTTGGAAGTAGCAAGGGGTACATCTCGTTGAAACAATCTGTACATATGTGATGCATCACTGAGCTAGCAACCATTGATCGATGGCTGTGTTCTACACCATGTATAGCTCGGCTTGTTCAAATTTGCTTCGCAGTTGTAGGTTATAGTCAAGCACTCAGAGGACAATATGACGGGTTCCCTGACAGCGGGCTATAGGATCTGGCTCTATACTGCATGAGCGCGATATCGTCCTACCTGGTTCTGCAGCATGCAAGGCAAGAAAATTAGCGGCCGGGCATATACCAAAGCTTGTGTATGAATGCATTTTGAAGAGTGGCATAAAGACGTATGTGCATCAGCATGCGTGTGCTAAAGATGTTTCCATACCGTGGCCACTGCATCAACGCAAGCATGTGTGCTATGGTGCATCCGGATGCATCACTGCGTCTGCGTGTCCCGGTGTAACTTTACACCGGTAGATTTCCGTTGAGACCGTCGCCCCATTTAGGGAATTCAGTGCGGTCAGATGCTTCTAATCCACCGTGGCCGCACGGCAATAATTCCCATAAGATCCATGGACAGAGAAAAGCAATTAATTCTAAATTACCTACAATCCCGATCACGTACGAACTAATTGGTGAGTGAGTGATCACCTGGACAAATCTGCCGAGCACTCATGGTCATCATTTTGGCGGCGGCCGCACGACCATGTGACTAACTAGGCTGCCATCTGACTAACTAATTTATACGCGCGTTGTTCGTTCAACTAACCAGAGGATATTATCCGAAAAAGAGTGAAGTGCATTATAGGTCCTCGAACTATTTTAAAGGTGTCATGTAGGTCCTCGAACTATGGTAATCGTCATCCAGGTCCTCAAAGTGCAATATGTGTGTTATTCTGGTCCTCAAACTATTTCAAAGGTGTCATGTAGGTCCTCAAACTATTTCAGAGGTGTCACATATATACACACTTATTACACTTCAAGGATTTTCGAGGACCTAGATGATACTTTTCATAGTTTGAGGACCTACGTGACACAATCGAAATAGTTCGAGGACCTCGGATGCACTTCACTCTCCGAAAAAACTAACCAGAGGATAATGAATGAAAATAGTAAAGGGTTTGTTACAAGCTATCGGGTTTAGGCTAGCTTAGTCAACCCATTTAGAAAAGCACACATCTTAAAGAATCGTGTGGTGGAAAAAGTGGAGGTAACTACCCCTAGGTGGTAGAATCTATTTTCCCTATATATATAGGGAAAATACATCCTACCACTAGGTGGTAGTTACCTCTGCTCCTGTTGCCGTCAGATCTAGTCTCAAAGTGGGTATTGATTAACGGGTTTGGACTGTGAAGCTAGTTGGTTGTTTTTCTTTTTTGAAATTAGATTTACTAGTCGTTCCTATTTTTGTGGCCATCGGGTGCCGATGTAAAACTACCTCCGATATAGAGAGCCCTTCTCAAAAAGCAGTCGTCAACACCATGTTCGATAGGAGATGAGGAGACGTAGGTATTAATGTTAATTCTTGTTGCTTTTCATCCTATCCCACACGTACGCATACATGATTGATCAACCACTGATATAATCTCTCATATTGTAGGTTTGAGCCTCTGTTATGTTGCTTCTACTTGATCGATTCTCCGGCGACATGGACAAAGTACGTGGCCGTCGGCGACCTAGATCTGAACTGCCAACATGACGCGATGACGACGGCTATGTTCCATGGCTGAAATCATGTATGCATGCAAGATGTACCCACTAGACCGTGTAATGCCTATCAGATGCATGATCAACTGGAAGTATAACATGTACTTTATACTCGTTGGCTGCTACATACTACATACTTTATACTAGTGTTTTGTACTCGCCGGGGGCGGCACACGATCGATATACTACATACTCTCGTTTTATATATCATATAATCCATATTTTTTTACTTGCTTAATAGATACATACTCCCTCCGTTTCAAAATAGATGACCCAACTTTGTACTAAAGTTAGTATAAAGTTAAGTCATCTATTTTGAAATAGAGGGAGTACTTCATACTCCATACTACGGGAACATAGCGTGGACGCCCACGACCTATTGCTTCGTCCCTGGTATGGTAGCGACATATGATCAGTAACAAGAATGGGCAACTGCTTCACTCGGCAGCGAAGGCGGTGATGAAAGGTTGTGCCTAGCCCTACGTGCAACTTCTCCGGCAAGGTGGCAGGCCCAACGATGAACAGATGCGCGTAGACGGCTGCTCCAGCACGGTGCACTCCAGGAACGAAGATGGACAGTATCAGGATGGCTGCACGCATCTGCCATCTGCTACAACATAGCGGATAGCGGCAACGATTTTCTATACATACACCTGCTATGACTTCACGGGCAGCTTGTCATCGGCGTCCATGGGCTGCCTTCTTGCTTTCCTATAAGGCACAGGGACATCTTCTTCCTAACGGTGGACTGATCGTCACGCTCGGGACAGAAGCTAGTGAGCTGCATGCACAAAACCATAGCTCAATGTTAGCTACTCCCCATGATATGCATGTGTGACATCACATCTGCATCATGTACGTACACGTCATGTGTACTTCTTAAGTAATGATGAAATGCATCAGCTAGATGTACGTACATACAGTATTGTTAATTATGTTCACAATATTCATTGTATGTGTATACTACTCCATACTCCTTGCCTATATATATTTCATACTACTACCACTCATTTTTTTAGGATACTACCACTCCTTTTATGGAGTAGTATGAAATATATATATACGCATACTATTTTTATTTATTTGAGAGGATATACTCCATACTCTATATACTACATACTCGGTTCCTTAAAAAAATAGCGCATACTCATTTTGTAGAAACTATATACTCATACTATTTTTTTATTTGAAAGGATATACTCAATACTCTACATACTATATACTTGGTTCCCCAACAAAAAAACATACTACATACTCATTTTCTATAAACTATATACTCATACTCTTTTCTTATTTGAGAAGATATACACTATACTCTACATTCTAAATATTCGGTTCCTAAAAAAAATACTACATACTCATTTTTTATAAACTACTCCATACTCTTATTTTATTTGAGAGGATATACTCCATACTCTGCATGCCTTTTATAGGAATGTCCCTACTCTGCATGCTCAATGTGCATGAATAATGCGTACTTGATGTATAAGCTACGAACCTATTATCCATCCAACCGGCCGGGTGATTAGGCGAAAGATTATAAGGTTGTTGACGGGAGGTGCGCTACTACCTGACTAATTAATTATTATTTTTAGGATAAGTACCTTCCCACCTAAAAAGCAGGGATTGCTTTCTCCAACTTCAAATTACTACGGCAGCTTGCGGGTTAGAGGGTTCTGCCCACAATCGATACCTGGCGCACCCGGTTGCCTAGCTGCTACGTTCAGGGACACGTGGAGGCTAATGAAATAGGTGGTAACTACCATTGCTTGTAGTTAAAATTTGTCCTATATGGGTGTGTGTGTGTGTGTGTGTGTGTGTGTGTGTGTGTGTGCGCGCGCTTGTGCATAGTTTGTGGTTTTGTAGACCTACATAGTTTTTCATTTTATCTTTTTTGATTTATTGTTTTTTGTTTTTTGAGGGAAACAGTGGGACTCTGCTGCGCATTGTTGCTGATTTTTAGAATAATAATACAAAGAGTATTTGTACAAAAAAGGGGAAAAACAAGCAGGTGGAACTAAAATACAACAATCTTCGTTTTTGTTAGTATCTTCTCACATATTTTTCTCCCTTTTTGCTAAATGTTTGGTATGTCAATCTTTTTCTTTTTAGGTCAGTGCAGCAGGGAAGTGGATCTTTTGTTCATATTGATTCTTTTATTAACACATTTTTCGTTCCAATCTAAAGATATACATACATGTAGGTAGTACTATACAGATTATATCGGTGTTCATTTTCTTCAGATTTATGTTTTCATTCTGCAAACAATGGAGGCAACATGTATCTTCATTTTTGCACTATTTTTCCTTCCCTTTATAATTAAGTGTGTACTAGTGTATGTTGCTTCAGTTTTTTTGGAGGGTATGCTGCTTCAGTTTTACATGCAATTGTGCAGCATGAACATGTTCTATTTGGTTGGGTGTGGGGACAGAATTTTTCTTTTTTGAGGGAGGGTGTGGTGACAGCTAAGCCGATGAGAAGTAACGAACTGGGGGTGGTCAACTTTTATGTTGCTGGCTCAGGGAGGTGGGTAATTGTTTTCATTTCGGGCCATACAGGACGGGCTCAGAAGTCTGCAGTCTGCACCGAACCCAAGTGGAAATTCGACCTGAACAAGAACTAAAATCAGACGAATTTTCTCTCCATCATCTGAACGAACTGAAAACAAACAGGTACACGTGTTAACCAGACATTGGACAAAAATGTGACCTGAGCTAAAATGAAAATCAGACGTCTGATGATTAGACACACCCAAAACAAATGTTTAAGTCGACATCAACGTGGTACATTGGGACCTCCTATGCGCCGCTCTTTGCGTCCGATTCGCACGCGCCGCACAGGTACAGCCCCCCCAATGGGCCGGCCCATCGTCGCGACGAAACAGCAAAATGATCACCTAAAATTATAACGCGGAGCGGGGGATCAATCCCTACATCTGGAGCTAGTATACTCTTGTCACTAACCAGGCGAGCTAACTACCTCCTTCGGTCATATGTAACGCGGGTACTTTAAAAGATCATCTACTACATATCTAACACCCCCACCTAGAAACCTTAAACATTGGATATGTTCAAAAAATTCAAAAATTCAAAAATTGTTCGCGTTTGCTGAATGCTAGAAGAACAACTAAAAAACTTGAACAAAGTTTTGATAAAATGAACACTTATTAAAATCCCGAACATTTTTTGAATTTAGAGAACAAAATTTTGTACGCGAACGTTATGTTTGAGAGAAAAAGTTAAGTTCGTATGAAATATGTGAACATTCTTTAAAACTCCCGAACAAAATTTGAAATATGTGAACAAATTTTTGAAATGGGAACATTTTACGAAACTCACGAACAAAAATTTCAAACACGAACATTTTCTGAAAAAATGCAAACAAAATTTGAAAAGGAACATTTACTGAAACTCACGAACAAAAATTGAAAAAACGAACATTTTTCTTAATTTGCGAACAAATTTTGCAAAGTTGTGAAATTGTGAAAAAAACATAAAAAAGAAAAAGAAAAGAGAAACAAAATTTGAAGATGAGAACATTTTTTTAAATTTGAATAATTTTTTGAAAGCATGAACATTTTTTCAAGTCAGGAACAAAAATTGAAAATGAGAATATTTTGTGAAGTTTTGAACAATTTTTTTGAAAGGATGAACAAAATTTGAAAATAAGAACATTTTGTGAAGTTTTGAACAATTTTTTGAAAGCATGAACAAAATTTGAAAAATGAGAACATTTTGTGAGCAACACAAAAAAATGAAAAAATAATAATATAACTTTGAAAAGAGAAAAACAAAAAACGAAAAAAAGAAAAAGAAACAGAAAACAGGAAAAAAAGAAACATAAAAAACGAAAAAAAGATAAAAAAGAAAACAGAAAAAGAAAAAAGAACATTAAAACGAAAAAGAAAAATAAAAAAAGGGTAAAGGGGGAAATAGAAAAATCGGTTCAGAACCTTCTAGAAGGTTCCCAAAACCAGAAAAACCGGCTGGGAACTACCTAGAAGATTTCCAAAACCGGATTCGCTTTAACGTTTGAACGGGCCGGCCCATCCTAACGCGCTCGTCAATCTGCCGGTCGACTACTTGCCGCAAAGAGCGGCAAATAGGAAATTCCTGGTACATTTGCAACCGTCATCGAGCACGGAGAACCCCCTCGAATCTTGGCCTTCCATAAAAGCACCGTGTCGTAGCATGCCGCGATGTTGCATCCCGACGGCATCTTCACCGCCACGTCCACCGCCGCGTCGCCTCGCTTCAGCTCGCCGGCGAGCTGGTCCCGGAGGAAGCGCGGCACCGTCACGTTCTGCCCCCACGCCCTGGCCCGGCCCTCTCGCTCCCCCTTGGCCTCCACGCAGAACGAGGCCATAGAGCCCTTGCCGAGGAAGGCGTCCCCGTACGACACGGACGCCGCCGAGAGCAGCGGGACGCACGCCTGATCCGTGTCGCCGGAGTTGTTGACGTGCAGGGTGAGGTTGAAGACCGGGGAGAGGGTCGGCCGGTCGCCCGCGACGTCGGCGAGGTCCAGCCCGGCCACGCCGGTGATGGCCACCGAGTACCGGGGGTGCTGGCTGCAGCTGCGATCGTAATCATACCGTTCCCTGATGGTAAAGTAGGCCAACGTTACCACGCCGGCGATGAGCGCGAGGACCCACGCTGTAGAGAGCGCCAAGAGCACAGGGCGTGCGACGCGGCATCCTCCTCCGTCGAAGGTAGTTCAGCGATATAGTCCCTCCTTTGAGACGCTTATTTTGGACGGAGGGAGTATAAAGGAGGGGATGAATCGATGCCGTTGCCCTGGCAAGTTCACCGACGGGGCGTGGTCGTCCGGGAATCCGAAAGCTGTTTTGCGGAGAGGATTCGTGGTCGTCCCGGATTCTTCTTCTTCTTCTTTTCCGAGGTTAGTCGTCCCGGATTCTGCAAGGCGTGCTAGCTCTGCCGCGTTAATCCGAGGAAGTATGTAGCGCCTCTTGGCTGACTGTCCCCTCGGCCAACAAGGGTGGCATGAGGTGCTCTCAGCCATGACAAACCGTAAAGGGGTGACATCAGGCCCCGCCTGGCTATTCATTCTACTCGCATGT
The DNA here is from genome assembly GCF_002162155.2 of Triticum dicoccoides. Classification (NCBI taxonomy): domain Eukaryota; kingdom Viridiplantae; phylum Streptophyta; class Magnoliopsida; order Poales; family Poaceae; genus Triticum; species Triticum dicoccoides. Next base: position 611,209,112 of record NC_041382.1, on the reverse strand, counting down.
ATATGCTATTAATATGATGTAGATGCGCATAATATATATGTACATGATCACACAACATCTACGTAGTGGAGAGGTAAAGCTTGCACATCGGCGAAGTGACGCTAGAGACATCTCGCTACTGATGAAAGATGGTCTCCCATTGAAAATTAATTGCCAAATAAAAAATTGGTCTTAATAAGATATGGAGTGTTAAATCTAGGGTTTGATCGTTAATGGGATGGAAGTACAACCACCGTCCTCTCTTTAAACCAATGGTTGATATTTAATGTAAGGATCTTGCTGATATGAGAAGCGACTTCCGACTACGGTTTCCCCTCCTCCCGTCCATGGCGCCGCTGGTTTGCCCGCCTCCGATGGCCTTTGGGTCGTTCTTGGTTGGTTCATCATCCCGGTTGGGGCTATGTGGCGGTGTTGGTGCCGTGTCAGCTGCGTTCTTAGACCCAACTACGCACGAGCCACGGTCGCTCCTCGGCCTAAACTCAAGCAGACAGAAGAACTACCTATCACTGGTTTTTCCCTTAGCTAGTGCTGGTATGCAGATCCTCGTCAGGAGCTACATCAACAAACTCTTCAAGATGGAGCCTAGGCTCGGTAGTGGCATGCAGATCTTTGTCAACGTGTGCATGGTCTTCAACCAAACTCGCCAAAGGCATAAGAAGCAAGACAGAACCATCTGACAACAAGCCCGGACGGCCAAGACCCGAGAACAGCTATGCCCGGCAACAACAATTCAACCGCTGGCTCGCACTTAGCAAGCGTCGATAGCAAGCTATCGCCCCCACGCGTGGCGCAGTTGTTCTGTGTACACAAAGCTTTAACGCCAGGCGACAGGAGGGCAAGCGTGCCAGTGGAGGGACAAGACGCGAGGGGTGAATCACCCCCACGCTCCGCCGCGTGGTGCACACCTGTATGGGACGTGTCGCGTCCTACACAAGTGACACCATGGACACAAGGCATGTATTTGTTCCTGGAAGCAAGGAGGCGAAGACACTTCATCAGGCATTTAATGCACATATCTACCTGGTTGGACCAGGGTAACTTCCTTAGTGGCGAAGCTATTGTGGTACCCCTTGAGCTATAAACCTAGCTACTACGGAAGGGAGGAGGGAAAAAGGAAGAAGGGAGGAACAATTAGGAACATAAGGTTGGACATTTGGTAGAACACTAGTAGGAGTATACTACTTTTCCCATTCTCGGAAAGACTTACAACTCGCCATCCACTAAAGAAATACACACACATAGCAGGAGCAGGGTATTACACAACCATGAAGCACGAACCTGGGTAAATCACCGTGTCATTTCGTGCATTTCTGTGGTGATAGATCCTCACCTTGCGCCCCACTCACGGATCAGCAAGGGACGTTCACAGTCCTTGGTGTCTCGCGTGTGTTCTGCACACGCGCGACGACACGCGGCGACGATGTCTCCTAGTAGGAACAATGTCTTAGACATCTGATCTCGTCCTGATGGTGTGTCTAGCGTCGTCAGAGAGCGTGTCATGGTGTGTCTCTATCTGAGCTCGTGAGATTCAGTTAGGGCAGGTCTTTGGTGGATTTGTTTGGATCCGGTCTTCGGTCATATGTCTATCAGGGTTGATCCTTCCTATCTGCGCTTCTCTTCATTGACGATGGTTGTTATTCTGTGTTGGTCCTATGGGACCTTAGCACAACGAGTTTTCAACTATCTAATACAACATGGTTTGCCTGGTTGTTGTGAGGGAGTGATGATGGCGGTGTCGTACCTTCTGCTGGCTCGGGTGGTCCACAAGCACGATTTTCTCTCCTACTTCTGGTGTTACATGTATTGTCATGACAGATAATGAATATATTGGAATTTTCTTCGAAAAAAGACAACGAGTTCAATCTTAATAGTGCGCCATATTTCAAATAGTCATGCTTATTATCTAGAAGTGATTATTTTGCCAGTTGACTTAAAAATAGTTATTTCTCAACCAAAATTCATAACCGTCATAGGCATATCTTCTAATCATATTGTACTTGCATGGATCACAGTTTACCTTCAAAAAAGATCACAATTAGTAAATTAGATACTTCTTAGAGCCGATTATGAAAAGTGATTTCCAGGGATGGAGAAATAGAAAATCATTATTTGTGAAGTATGATTGCATATATCACTATCAGGATTTGAGATTGCAAGAATGCTAACTCTTGGGCTATATGCCTATATCTATGGCTTTGGTTTAAGTAACTAGCTTGGGGGCGGTTGGTTAGTTATGTTGATCCAATTTGGTAGCAAAGCTTACTCCGTATCTGATTAGACTAATTTTGTTTTGAATAATTAAATATACTAGATGATGCCCGTGCGTTGCTGCGGGAGGGTGTTAAAACAATGTATAAATAAATGTAGAAGTTCTTTCAGTTTATACTATTTTTAAAATGTGACAAAATTATGTATAATCTTTGGGAGACTTGACTCCCAACTGCTCATGGATATTTTCATTAACCTTTGGGAGAGGATTCAGCTGGTCAACCTTTTCGAGGAACCGGACTCAATTTGATGGAAGTTGACCCCCAATAGCCAATACTCTACTGCGTCTGCCTATAATTTTCAGTTTTCGGCACGGGTCAAGGAGCCTTTGCTCAACTCAATCTGGCATATCAAAGCTGAGCCCAAAGTCAAGTTTTACCTGTGGCTTCTCTTCCGGAATAGAAACTAGACTGTTGGTCGCCTTGCAGCTACTAGGGGATGGCCCCATAATGAGAAGTGATTACAATGTGATCTTCGGAAAGAAACTGCGTACAACCAGTGGCGGAGACAGGGGGTGCCAGCAGGGGCCCTGGCCCCCCTAACATCCAAAATTTGTTGATAATTTGCTTATAAACAGTGTAAAATTAGTCATTAGTTGTTGCTAAATGCCTCTCTTTCAATGGTTTGACCCTCCCCAATCTGATTCACCATCACTTGGCCCTCTCGATCGATTTTTTCTGGCTCCGCCACTGCATACAACCCATCTCCATCTCACCTGCTCCTTCGCTCGATAGGTCTGGGACAAGTTCAAGGGCTTGGACGCCTGGGCGATTTAGGTTGCTGCCACCTGCCCGTCTGTTAAGGCTTGGTGGAAGAGGACTGTTTCATTGTCACAAGCTGCGGACTCAACCAGACATGTCACCCTCACCACTGTTGTCTGTGTTTCTTGGAACTTATAGAAGGAACGGAATGAGCGCATTTTGAAGGAAAAAGGGCCTCACCGAAGACGGCAGCTGCACTGGCCAGAGACGAGAAGAGTTTTTGGGAGGCAAAACCTTACAGAGTTGTGTGTGGAGTTGTGTGTGTACATTTGGTCCTCTGTTACTCTCTTCAGAGTTGATGTACTGTGACAAGTGTTTCTAACTGAAATTAGTGTCAAGTTTAGTCAATTACCGCTTCCCAAAAAATATGTGTACTATATGGTCTCATATCAAAACAATGAACTTTTTAAATACGTTTAATCATAAATCTATAATGTAATTTTTATACTAGTAATAATTTCTTACTAGATGGTCAAACTTAGATAATTTTGAGTGGAAAAACTTTAAAATGAATTATGTTTCACATTAGGCCGCGCTTGGATGCGGTGTATTCTAATATGGATGTATATGTTCTACACGTGTATCTTACCGGCCATGAAAAGATTTTCAGCCCGAAACAAAATGACGAGCAGAGACATGTATTTTTTTTATCGGTATCTTCGTGATATTAATATATTCTCTTTATCGAAAAAGAGACATGTATTCTTTACAATGGTATTTGAGACAGAAACGCCAAACAAGGCCTTAGTCTTTAAAATCAACTGTGGATTATCAAAACCATGATCCATCAATGTGTGTAGGGCATGATGTATTTGCTTGCCGTCAGAGGCGGAAGAGGACTGGGTTGTCAGAAAAGCATGGAAGGTAAAGCGCAGTACATAGCCAAAGAACCTAACACCCTAGCAAACTCTCAGTCCTTTTAAATATGGTTTATGATTGATTTGATCCATTTGTATTCACATGGATGATGGATGATCAAACTGGATAACTTTCATGTCTAACAAGAAATAGTTATTTCCAAAATTGAAAAATAGTCAGACAGCTACCATTGTACAGTACGTATAGACGACATGCACTTACTGTGATCAACTCAATCCCTTCCCCTTTTATTCTAAAACTCGAACATAAAGGCGCGCGTTGCCGCGCCAGTTCATCCTAAGATGAAAAGGTAGAATCATCAAGATTAGTTGAGGAAAACTGCCATAACTCGACCAGTACATGAAAATTGTGAGAGCTGCAATATCTTCCTTCTTCTATGCCCAAGTAGGACGGCTTTGTATCATGCACATGGTATAAGATAAATAAACAATACGTAGCATCCTTGAAAAGGTCCAACTACACGTGGTCTTTTCACATCACTAGCAATAGTATAGAAGTAGTAATTCATGTGTAAATTACTAAGTAACAAAATTAATTAATGGCATATATCGGTGTCTGCGAGATGCAACAGAGCATCACCTTCACTACCAGATCGTCAAATTCCAGCATCCATGCAATGGTTGCTCCATCATGTATGATTGTATCATCTACACCAGCATCTGTAAGTCGGTATTGTGCATTCCAGTAAGGTTTTTCTTTCCAAAAAAATTGGGGTTTCAGAATCTGTCAAACATCATAATCCTGCTTATACCACAAAAAATGGCACTACAAGCAATGACATCTGGTTGCAAAATTAATCGGATTTTGCAGAAGTTTCACATGAAACCATTGGATTCTGGTATTAAATTAGTTGTGTATTATCTTCTGGATCTCTCGCATGATTTGTGAAGCTTGCACCAGGTTATCTGTAGTTTCTGAAAACAAAGTTATCATCAGTATGACAGACCATAAGACAACAATTAATCAAGAAAGTTTTGACGTTTGCTGATCTAATTGAGTAGTACGTTCTGAAGAATAAGTAGGTGACAGGAAACTTAGGTAGGGAGCTTGGACGTGTCATTGTTGATGGAGACAATGATGCACCAGCCCATGATATCCTCCTCATCCTTGGAGTCCCCTGAACCGAACTCTTATATACTCTGTAGATGATACAAATGTTTTCCACATGTTAGTTTAGTGGAACAGGGTGATTGCCAAAAAAAGAGGGGAAAATCAGAACAACGGTCCATGGCTTACTGCCGTTGGAGTCGTTGCAGAATTGTTGGTGCCTGAACCCGATGTTCTCAGTTCTCACCAAGGAGCTCGGGCTGATCAGATTGACGCCACCGCCCGCAACAACTCCTTCACCGCGGCCACCACGGCATCACTCACTGGCTCGGACGACCCTGTAGACATTCAGTCATTCACTCACAATTCTTCACATTGCCAACATGTTTTACAAATTGGTAAAAAGGTCAAGCAACATAGTTTAAGAATTGGTAAGAAATCAGGAGAGGTAGAGGAATGTGTAGAGGTGATGTGTAATTTGGTGATCATGCTGGTCTCTCGGATTGGAAGCAGACTCCGCGAAGCCTCACTATGGACGGGGAGGGTGAGCTAGGAAAGCCAAATCCTTCAGCACCGTGAAGGTACGATTTTTGGCTCAGCTGTCAACGCCGCTTTCCACTATCACCAAGAAGTAACAAAACACCGGAGGTGGACAATGGAACTTTATAAGGATAATCACGCATCAGTTTCAGCCTTACTTGCGGAATTGACAGGAACGCACGCTACAACTGCAAGGGCATGGAGATGGAGGTGTATGCAGGAGGAGGACAACCGGTGATGGACGCCGCCGTGGAGGTACGCAACAAGACCGGAGATTAAGAACAATAAAGAAGGGGCCTGCGGTGGAAGAATAAAGGCCAGTGAAGGGCACATACGCAGAGGCAGATGCGCAGAGGAAGCTCGCCGGCAGGACGGAGGAAGGCGGCGGCGCATCGCGGGGAAGTAACGATGGCGCATCATGGACCGGGGACCCTAACGACGGCGGCATCATGGGGAGAAGGGATAGCGTACCTGGCCCATGCGAGTGTGCTTCGACTGCACATGGGCCTTCCTGACCCGATTACAGACAGAAACGGGCGCTCGCTCTGCGGAGCAGCGGCCCGCAAAACGGCTTTCGCAGCGCGTGAACCACCCAAGGACGACTGAGCTGATCTACAACGTACGTTGGAAGGATCCGACGGCTGAGAGGCTCGAAACGCTGTGGAGGCTCGTAGGTGGCTATGTTATACTGTTTCTCAATTACGGACAGAAAAGGGCACTCGCTCTGCGGAGCAGCGGCCCGCGAAACGGCTTTCGCGGCGCGTGAACCACCCAAGGACGACCGAGCTGATCTACAACGTACGTTGGAAGGATCCGATGGCTGAGAGGCTCGAAACGCTGTGGAGGCTCGTAGGTGGCTACGTTATACTGTTTCCTGACCCGATTACGGACAGAAACGGGCGCTCGCTCTGCGGAGCAGCGGCCCGCGAAACGGCTTTCGCGGCGCGTGAACCACCCAATGATGACCTAGCTGATATACAACGTACGTTGGAAGAATTCGACGGCTGAGAGGCTCGAAACGCTGTGGAGGCTCGTATGTGGCTACGCTATACTGTTTCTCAATGGCTCCTAATGCAGGATTCACATTGTCACATCACCCTAACAAGAATAGTCATCAATCAAGGAACGATGCGTTTTGGGTGAACAGTAAAATCAAAGAATAGACATCAATCAAGGGACATGCATCAAAATTTGTTATATTTTCTACAGAACAAAAATATCTAAAACAATCATGAGACCATTTTTATGCTCTATATCATGGTAATTTTATATGTTAGTTTTGCTTTAAATTTTTTTATATACATTGAAATTGGTTTGTTCCACATCGTGGCAAATTTCTACTTTATATCACAGCAATCTGTTATGCTCTACAACATGACAACTTTTGAGTACATTTTTTTATATGCAAAAAAACACGTTGTATGGTATAGCAAAGATATTAATTTTCCATTTCATGAAAAATTATAATAGTCGTATTTTTCTGAGAGAAAAAAATTATAATATATAGCATGGCATTTTTTTGCTCGAATCAAGAAATGTAATTTGCACCTGGCCCGTGTCGCTTTGCTGCCAGGAGCGTGAGGCGCACTCATTGAATGAGGCTCGAAATAGTTTTTCTAGCAGCAAGGGTACCTAATGGTGAAGAATCCATCGTTGGTTCTGGCATTCAGATGCGTGCCTGCCTTGGGCGTATAAAGTGGGAAATATTCGTTTATGCAATGCATTTCTATATACTGCTAACACCTTCTGATAAATACCTTATATCTAGTAATGCATGCACACTCACAGTCCTCTTCACCCATAGAGAAACCAGCAATTATTTTTCTGTGACATATTAATTCAACTATATATTTTAAACAAAAAACTGATTATTGAAACATTTTATATATTGAATTCCTGACGATAAGATCTTGAAAAAAGACAAATCTTGACTATATTTCAAATTGAGCTTCGAAAAACTGATTCCACTCATTTAAGAAACGATTTCACTAATTTAATAAACAGAATTTACTCATTCCAAACAAATTATTTTACTAATTTAAAAATACAGATTTCATACATGTACAAAATGATTTTACTCATTTCAGAAAATTGCTTTCACTCATTTCAATACATATTTCACTGATTTCAAACCACTGATTTCACTCAGTTCAAAAAACTTATTCCACCAAATTCAGAAAACACATTACACTCATTTCAAACCACTGATTTCACTTATTCCACCAATAGTTATATCAAAAAATTAGTTGGACAACTACCGTTGTAGTCCCTCCGCCCCAAAATGTTGTGGGTATTAAATCAAATATGCAAAATGGAGAGCAAGCTCCATGGAGTCCCTTTATTTGGAAATTTTGAAAATCACGTTTGAAAGTTTTAAAAAAATTCTAAAAAATCACACACGTTCATACTATGTATACTACATGTGTGTAAAATTTTAAGATTATATACATTATAATGAGAGAAAACTAAGAAGACGAAATTGTGGTCTAAAAGCGGTGAGAAGTACTCCCTCCGTTCTAAATCAGCGACGAGTAATATGGAGCGGAGAGAGTATGTGCACTATTCACTATAAAAATGCATGGATTTGTCTGTTTTGCGTAGCTTTGTATTTCATTGTGAGACTTTATACACATGTAGAATACATGCATATGCACACGTAAAAAATTGAGATTTTTCTAAAACTTTAAAACTTTGGGTTGGAAAATACTATGAATAGGGCGCTACTATGCGTCCACAGCCTGATGTTTAGATATTATCCGTCACCTCGACGGCTGTTGGATGTCCGAGCTAATAGCCATCCAATCTAGTGTCCGTGCCCCGCATGTCTACTCGTTATTTCCCGCAACAAACGCTCTGTTGCAGAAAATAATACACTCTTGCCCCCAGCCCCGACAGAGTTGCGCCCCGCGCGACACCGCCGCCAACCCACCCATCAGATATCACACCATCGAGTGACTGAGCGTCGTCCCTCCCATTGCAACGGAGGTAATGTTGCAGAATTTTTTGAAACAAAGGTCATGTTGCAAAAACTTTTATAACAGAGGTCATGTTGTAAAAAATGCAACAACATACTTGTTGCATTATTTTTTGCAACAAGATCTCTGTTTCAGAAAAGCATCTACATCTCGCAGTCAGCTTGTAGATTTCTTTTTTTTTGCAACAAGGTCTTGTTATGGATTTTTTTTGCAACAACGGTCTTTTTGCGGATTTTTTCCTACAACAAAGGTCATGTTGCACATTTGTTTTTTGCAAAAGAACTGATGTTGCAGAAGTAGACGGTGGCCTTGCCGTCGTCAATGGCGAGCAGAGATCGTCTTCTTCATCACCCGGTAGCAGTAAGAGCGGCCACGAGCTCCGCCAGATGCTAGCGAGGGAGGATCGACGCCGCCCATCCTTGCCTTCACGCCACCGCGGGCGAGCATCGAACCTTCGACCAGGTCGCCTCGCTGCCATCGCCTCCTTTTGTTTTTCCGTATGTCCGCCTCTTGCCGTGGGAGTGCCGTGCGTCGCTGTCATCGCGGGTCCTCAGCCGTCGAACCTCGCCGAGTGGAGCCCCTGCCGCTCACAGATGCCCCTACCTCTTGCCCACTCGCCATCCTCGCCAGATCCGGCGAGATCCGGCTGGAATCCTCGCCGGCATCGCCCTCCTAGCCGCACGAGTCTCTGCCCGCCACGAGATCTAGTCAGGTAGTTGCAAACTCTATTTTCTGAAACAGAGCATGAGTTGCAGAAACGTGGACACGAAGAGGTTGATCTCGACCGTCTGACCAAGAGTCAATCTGAGGGACACGAAGGCGGCGCCCGCACGCGATCGGTCGGCTGAAAGTAAGCTTTTCCCCTCTATAAACTGAGAAAGACAACAAATTAGCTAATAATAATGTGATGTAAAAACAACAATACATAGAGACTACAAATCATAATATTATCTTACCAAAATTCACATGTATGTGCCTTTATCTGACACTGCATATATGAACTTTTCTTTAGCATTGTTATTATTATAAGTTTAATTAAAAAATATGATTTTCATCGAAGTTACAAATACCATGATCATATGATATTAGGTTCTCCCACTCCTCCCGTTCCTGCTCCCGTGCAGCGCCGCCGCGCCACACCGGAGCGCCCCCGTCCCCTTCCTCTGGTAACCAACGTCGTCTCCCCTACCGCCGCCGCCACCGGGGGCTTGCATGCAAAGCTTGTGCACCGCAGCGGTGGCGGCGGCGCTTCTCCTCGGCTAGATCTGGTCAAGAGGCGAGGTGGTCCACGCCGGACGGACATACGGCAGTGGCGCAGGGTGGCGGCGGCCAGTTTCGGCATGCAAGCAGTAGCATATGACGACGGGTCCAGCGGCGGCGACTTGGGCATCCGATTTGATCTCAGATGGGTTTCGGCAGGCAGCACAAGCTGTTGTCATGTACCATCCCTATTCCGTCAACGGAATGCTGCCACTGGGCTCGACCTGCAACACGAGGACGTCAGGGGTTCTGGCCCTGGGCGTGGCAGTGGAGGCCACCTCCTTCGCGGCAGGTGGTCAGCCTGAGGCTGGGTTGTCGGATCTCAAGATCTGTCATCTAGTCCCAGCTGCGAGTTGGGAGACATAGTTGCCCAGTGAAAACCGAGCCAATGGCGGCGTTTTGCGTCACTACCTTGATGAAGGCATCGTCATGTAACTGTTGTCGACCCACTCATGTTGCTTCAGGAACTCTAGGATCTGGTCTTCCAGATCGGACAATGACGATATTGCAGTGTCGTTACTCTCTTGGGAGCATCATTTGTGGAGCAGCGCTGGAAGACAGAGGCAGAAGGTGGAGCGGCTTCGTCTTGCATAGAGCGTCGGTGAAACTGTCAAGTCATGCCTGGCCGAGATGTGCTACACCGAGTCATGCCTGGTTGGCAGGTGCTACGCACGACAGATCTTACAGTCTTCGCATCTGAACGGACGAGCGCAGGGCGGTGGCGTCGTTGGGCGCCGTGGTGGCATTGACGGATGTCCGGACTGGCAAGGATGATGCTGATCTCTCTCCTGAAGATGGCCAATGGTCCAATGATGATGGCGGCTTCCAAAACGTGTGCATGTGGTGTGTGCTTTACGTTTGCTCCACGGACTGTTGTTTCTGATACATTGTGTTGATGGATCAGCGACGACACCGATTTTAGATATGGGGAGTCAGAGCACTCAATATTACCGAGTTTGTAGGTGTGAGTGGTGACTTCGGGTAGATTGATGTATGTTCTTGTCAGACTTTTGTTGAATAATTAATAAAGATAGCTACATGCATCAATTGATGCAGAGGCCGAAGGCTTAACCTCCTTTTCAAAAAAAATGATACTAGGTTCCGCTTTGCTACTTGGAACTATTGTGAGATGGAAACACTGCAAAAAAAACATGGCCATGGTAGTTTACTTAGAGGGGACATGTCTACATTTACGTAGCTTGTGGTGCCTACTCTTATGAACACCAAGAATGTGATAATTTGATTGGCATGGAGAATGACAAGGGGACAGGCACCCCGACCAATGCACGAACATCTCGACTTCAACAACAGTGACTTCGCCATGGATCAAAAGGTATATCGTTTCATGAATAATTTGTTGTTATACCTATATCTTGGTTTGATATTATGCTTCGTATATACATGTGGGCACGATTTCAAGTATCCAAGGATTGCTACCTAGTGTCAATTAAAAGAATCTTGGGATTTTTAGTTGGAATTCCTAACGGATTTTGTGTCCAGTTTTGTTGCCTATTCGGACCCAACTATGTTTTTTACGCCGAGGGGGGAGGGAGGGGCTATGTTGGTGACATGATTGATACAAAGTCCTTATCCGGCACTTGGAAAGTCCTTGGACATCTTTAGTCTCTTCCCAGAAGGCAAACTCCATCTCCCTATATGATAACCCACAAGTATAGGGGATCGCAACCATTTTCGAGGGTAGAGTATTCAACCCAAATTTATTGATTCGACACAAGGGGAGCCAAAGAATATTCTCAAGTATTAGCAGCTGAGTTGTTAATTCAACCACGCCTGGAAACTTAATATCTGCAGCAAAGTATTTAGTAGCAAAGTAATATGATAGTAGTGATAACGGTAACAAAAGGTAACAGTAGTAAAAGCAATGTTTTTGGTATTTTGTAATGATGATAGCAATAGCAACGGAAAAGTAAATAAGCGAAGAACAATATATGAAAAGCTCATAGGCAATGGATCGGTGATAGAGAATTATGTCGGATGCGGTTCATCATGTAACAGTCATAACCTAGGGTGACACAAAACTAGCTCCAGTTCATCAATGTAATGTAGGCATGTATTCCGAACATAGTCATACGTACTTATGGAAAAGAACTTGCATGACATATTTTGTCCTACCCTCCCGTGGCAGCGGGGTCCTTACGAAAAAAAGGGATATTAAGGCCTCCTTTTAATAGAGAACCGGAACAAAGCATTAACACATAGTGAATACATGAACTCCTCAAACTACGGTCATCACCGGAGTATCCCGATTATTGTCACTTCGGGGTTAACGGATCATAACACATAATAGGTGACTATAGACTTGCAAGATAGGATCAAGAACACTCATATATTGATGAAAACATAATAGGTTCAGATCTGAAATCATGGCACTCGGGCCCTAGTGACAAGCATTAAGCATAGCAAAGTCATAGCAACATCAATCTCAGAACATAGTGGACACTAGGGATCAAACCCTAACAAAACTAACTCGATTACATGATAGATCCCATCCAACCCATCACCGTCCAGCAAGCCTACGATGGAATTACTCACGCACGGCGGTGAGCATCATGAAATTGGTGATGGAGGATGGTTGATGATGACGATGGCGACGGATTCCCCTCTCCAGAGCCCCGAACGGACTCCAGATCAGCCCTCCCGAGAGGTTTTAGGGCTTAGCGGCGGCTCCATATCGTAAAACGCGATGATTTATTCTCCCTGATTTTTTTCTCATCGAAACTCAATATATGGAGTTGGAGTCGGAGATGCAACAGGGGGCCCACGAGGTAGGGGGCGCGCCCCCCACCCTCGTGGCAAGGTGGTGGGCCCCCTGGCCTTCATCTTTTGCAGGTATTTTTCTTATTTTCTAAAAAGTGGCTCCGTGAAGTTTCAGGTCATTCCAAGAACGTTTGCTCCTGCACATAAATAACACCATGGTAATTCTGCTGAAAACAGCGTCAGTCCGGGTTAGTTCCATTCAAATCATGCAAGTTAGAGTCCAAAATAAGGGCAAAAGTGTTTGGAAAAGTAGATACGTTGGAGACGTATCAACTCCTCCAAGCTTAAACCATTGCTTGTCCTCAAGCAATTCAGTTGACAAATTGAAAGTGATAAAGAAAAACTTTTACAAACTCTGTTTGCTCTTGTTGTTGTAAATATGTAAAGCCAGCATTCAAGTTTTCAGCAAAGATTATAACTAACCACATTCACAATAACGCATAGATCTCCAATTTACTCATATCAATAGCATAATCAACTAGCGAGTCATAATAATAAATCTCGGATGACAACACTTTCTCAAAACAATCATAATATGATATAACAAGATGGTATCTCGCTAGCCCTTTCTGAGACCACAAAACATAAATGCAGAGCACCTTTAAATACCAAGGACTGAGTAGACATTGTATTTCATGGTAAAAGAGATCCAGTCAAGTCATACTCAATGTAAACTAACAGTAATGAATGCAAATGACAGCGGTGCTCTCCAACTGGTGCCTTTTAATAAGAGGATAATGACTCAGCATAAAAGTAAATAGATAGGCCCTTCGCAGAGGGAAGCAGGGATTTGTAGAGGTGCCAGAACTCGGTTTTGAAATAGAGGTGAATAATATTTTGAGCGGTATACTTTCATTGTCAACATGACAACCAAGAGATGGCGATATCTTCCATGCTACACACATTATAGGCGGTTCCCAAACAGAATGGTAAAGTTTATACTCCCCCTTCCACCAACAAGCATCAATCCATGGCTTGCTCGAAACAACGAGTGCCTCCAACTAACAAGAGTCTCAGGAGGAGTTTTGTTTGCAATTATTTTAATTTAGTTTGCATAAAGCATGGGACTAGGCATCCTGGTGACCAACCATTTATCTCGTGAGTGAGGAGCGGAGTCCACTCCTCTTGAGAATAACCCGCCTAACATGGAAGATACAGACAGCCCTAGTTGATACATGAGCTATTCGAGCATACAAAACAGGATATTTATTTGAAGGTTTAGAGTTTGTCACATACAAATTTACTTGGAACGACAGGTAGATACCGTATATAGGTAGGTATAGTGGACTCATGTGGAATAACTTTGGGGTTTAAGGAGTTTGGATGCACAAGCAGTATTCCCGCTTAGTACAGGTGAAGGCTAGCAAAAGACTGGGAAGCGACCAGCTAGAGAGCGACAACAGTCATGAACATGCATTAAAATTAATCAACACGGAATGCAAGCATGAGTAGGATATAATCCACCATGAACATAAATATCGTGAAGGCTATGTTGATTTTGTTTCAACTACATGCGTGAACATGCGCCAAGTCAAGTCACGTAAATCATTCAGGGCAGGATACCACCCTATCATACCACATCATAACCATTTTAATAGCATGTTGGCACGTAAAGTAAACCATTATAACTCATAGCTAATCAAGCATGGCACAAGAAACTATGATCTCTAGTTGTCATTGCAAACATATTTATTCATAATAGGCTGAATCAGGAACGATGAACTAATCATATTTACAAAAACAAAAGAGGTCGAGTTCATACCAGTTTTTCTCATCTCAGCCAGTCCATCATATATCATCATAATTTCTTTTCACTTGCACGACTGAATAGTGTGAATAATAATAATAGTGCACGTGCATTGGACTAAGCTGGGATCTGCAAGCATTCAATAAACAGGAGAAGACAAGGCAATACAGGCTTTTTTGTCAAATCAACAATAATACATATAAGAGCCACTTCAACAATTTAATTATGGTCTTCTCCTATCGACCCTCAAAGAAAATAAAAGAAATAAAACTATTTACACGGGAAAGCTCCCAACAAGCAAAAGAAGAACATGAAATATTTTTGGGTTTTCTTTTTAATTACTACTACAAGCATGGAAGGTAAACTGATTAAAAGCTACAATTAATTTTTTTTTATTTTTCTTAAGGTTTATTAAACAGACAAGAAGAAAGCATAAAAAGGAAATTAAACTATCATGGATGATACAATGAAAAAGTATGAGCACCGACATCTAGCAATGAGTGTGTGAACATAAATGTAATGTCGGTGGAAAATACGTACTCCTCCAAGCTTAGGCTTTTGTGCTAAGTTGGTCTATGGCCACGGCTGGCCTGGCGGATATCCATAATAGTAGATGGGGTCATACTGCGATGCAGCGGCTATCGCCTGCTGAGTTGCAGCTTGGCGACGAGCGGCCTCCTCTCTCCTCTCGTACTCATCTGCCTCCTCTCTGATAATAGTATATCCTCATCTTGCCTGATAATCAAAGAAGGCAGGAGCAGGGGGAGTAATACGGACAACACGGCATTTGTCAAAGATTAGTCGATACTGGAGAGGTGATTCGTTCCTCTCGACAAACTGGTGGTGAACCATAGCATTAAAATCTAGATAAACAGGAGGTAATTCAATATCATCTTCGTGTATGGCTATACCAAGAAAATTAGCTATGCGTGTTGCATAAATTCCACCAAAGAAATCTCCATCATGTCTATTAAGATGCAACCTACGTGCAACAATGGCGTCCAAATTATATGATTTATCTCCTAACACAGCACTCCTAAGAATACTAAGATCGGGGACACACATGTGACATGCCTCATCTTTATCATTAATGCATCTACCTATGAAGAGAGCAAAATAATGTATAGCAGGAAAGTGAATGCTCCCTATGGTAGCTTGTGTAATATCTCTAGATTCTTTCACAGTTATGCTAGCAAGAAAAACCCTAAATTCAGATTTTCGGGGATCCCTTATACTACCCCATTGTGGAAGTTTGCAAGCAGTGGTAAAATCCTCTAAGTCCATAGTGTAAGATTTATCATAAAGATCAAACAGGACAGTTGGAGAATTACGTGAAGTTGAAAATTCAAACCTCCTCACAAAGGTACTAGTGAGGTTGTGATACTGGCTGCACTTCTCTTCCTAGAAGCTCACAAGATCAGCGTTACGCAAATATGCGTTGAATTCTTCCTTAATTCCCGCTCGATCCATAAAGTTCTCAGAAGGTCATTCACAAGGACGCACTGGAGCGTCTCTTGGTGGCTCTTCATCAGCATCACACATTGCAAGTCTGGGTCCTTGCTTCCTTGAAGAACCACCTTGGAACATTTTCCTAAGCATATTTCTTCCTCTGAAAAATTCTGAAAAAAATTTAGTAACTTCAAAATAAAAGTAAACCAAACTCAATAATATTGATAGCAACTACTCCTACAAGTGCCTAGGGCCTATATCATGCATCAAAACTACTTTTGACCATATAAATTTGACATGCAAGCTCAAGAACAGGGTCACCTAAGCAGCAAAAATTTGCAATGAATAAAGCACTAGAACAAAAACTAATTGGACCAATGAAGGAGTCACATACCAAGGAACAATCTCCCCAAGTAGTTTTGTGAGAGGTGCTTTGAGCAAGGAGATCGAAAATGGCAGCAAAACGAGTTTGGACTCGGGTATGAGCTGGTTATTCGTGTTTGTGGGAGGAAGATGAAGTGTGTGGGTGCAGAAATAAGTGGAGGAGGGCCACCGTGGGCCCACGAGGCAAGGGGCGTGCCCTAGAGGGGTGGGCGCGCCCTCCACCCTCGTGGGCAGGTGGTTGACCCCCCTGGTGTGTTCTCAGTTCCATAAATCCTCAAATATTCTAGAAAAAATCATATTTAAATTTCAGGGCATTTGGAGAACTTTTATTTTTGAGGTATTTTTATATTGCACGGATAATCAGATAACAGACAGAAAAATATTTATTTTTATTTTATTTTATATAAATAACAGAAAGTAAAAGTGGGGTACAGAGGGTTGTGTCTTCTAGTTTCATCCATCTCATGATCATCAAAAGGAATCCTCTAACAAGGTTGATCAAGTCTTGTTAAAGAACTCATTCCGAATAACATGGAACCGGAGAAATTTGGAATAACACTATGAATGTGTTTGGTTTGAGGGCTATCCTCCCAGGGACAGGGATAGCCCTTTTTTCGATGGCTGCCACCCGTTTGGATCTGAGACGAGGAGGGATAGGGTCAGCCAGATGCTAGGAATATTCCTCCAAAAGAGGGATGTGGCGACCCGCGAAAAACGAGCGGGTGGCGGCAACCATCCCGCGCGCGCGTCGTTGTGCTCACGCGCGAAACGTTTTTTCGGCTACATTGCCTCTCGCTTACCAGTGAACCCTCACTTTCCCCCATTACTCACCTCTCTCTTCCCTGTGCGCGGCGGCGGCGCATCTAGCAAATAGCAGAGAGGCCGACGGGAGGTGAGTTCCTTCTCTACTCGTTCCCTATCTGATATCTCCTCTGCTTCGCCTCGCTTGTGCTGGCCTGCCGTTGCGGAGGGTGTTCCCGGGCGATGCGGGCAAGGGTTTGAGGCGGCGGCGCGACTGGATCTCAAGTCTGGCGGCGATGCGGCAGGATCTCAAGGCCGGCGGTGGCTGGCGCCTTCAGGAGGCGCGCGTGCGGCTGGATCTCAAGCCTGGCGGCGGTGCCGCTGGATCTCACGGCCGGCGGCTGGGGGCTTCATGAGGCGCGGGCGGCCGGTGACATGCGTGCGCACGGGTGCCTGTATGCGGCCGAACAGCTCGTCCACGTGCGCACGGCTGCGTGTTCTAGATGTCTGCTAGTGTTCGGTGCTGATTTGTGCTAGTGTCCGGCTCGTCTCTGCTCATGTGTAGTTCACTGATTGATGTAATTTTCTGGTACAGGAAAGTTGAAGGCCATCGTCAGTACATCTAGCAGCAACAGCACAACTACAACCTGAGGTTATTTCTCCCCGAAATCCTACTCTGTTTTTTTTTTACCATGAAATCCTACTCTGTTCTTTACTAAAATGTTTGACAGTGGAAACAGAATGTTGATTTTGGTTCTAAGCAGTTGGCCACTTGTACATTTAGCAATAGCAGCACAACTAGTATTTTAGCTGTCAATCCTATACTGCATATTTTACCTCTAAACCTTGTACTGCATATTATAGCTGAATCCTATAATGCATTGTAGATGGACAGAAAGACAAAGATGTTAATTTATGCGGCTGCGGCACAATGGTTTATCAACGTGATAACATTGGTTGTTCAATCCAGAAAAAGAAAAAGGAGAGAAGCAATTACGTATGCCCCAATTGATGAGAGAGATAGGATGAGAAGAGAGTATTTTGACAACAAAATATGGAAGAATGACACAACCTGTGTGAACATGCTTAGGCTTCGGAGAGAACCTTTCTTTAGGTTTTGTCAACTCTTTAGGGATCGCAACTTGCTAAAGGACACAATACATTTGACTATTGAGCAACAAGTAGCAATGTTCTTGCACACCGTCGGGCACAACATTAGAAATAGGGTAATTGGCGCCAATTTTGGTAGATCCGGTGAAGTTGTGAGCCGTTACTTCCAAAGGGTACTCCATGCCATTGGCGAGCTTCGAGATGACCTTATTAGGAAGCCTTCATTGGAGACCCAAACCAAAATAGAAGGAAACTACCGGTGGGATCCATACTTTAAGGTATGAGACCAAGTGACAACTACATTTTGTCATTGTAGGCATGAATTTGTTTAGATCCTAATTTTTGGGTTTTTGTTTTCACCATATAGGATTGTATTGGAGCTATTGATGGTACACATGTGCGAGCCTCTGTTACACCGGATATGGAGGCTTCCTTTCGTGGTAGAAAGACTTATGCCACTCAAAATGTGATGGCGGCTGTAGATTTTGATCTTCGATTCACATATGTGTTGGCCGGGTGGGAGGGGACAGCACATGATGCTCTAGTTTTACGTGACGCTTTAGAACGTGAAAATGGTCTACGTGTCCCACAAGGTAATAGATGAACTATATACATTTGTCATATCAATGGGGTATTCATATATATATGACCAAGTAACCCAAATGTTCCTTATTTAGGGAAATTTTATCTAGTTGATGCTGGATATGGAGCCAAAAGTGGTTTTTTGCCTCCTTTTCGTGGTGTGAGGTACCACTTGAATGAGTGGGGAAACAACCCTGTGCAAAATGAGAGGGAGCTGTTCAACCTTAGGCATTCTTCTCTTCGTGTGACTGTAGAACGTGCATTTGGGTCATTAAAGAGAAGATTCAAGATACTTGATGATGCCACTCCATTCTTTCTGTTTCCAACACAAGTTGACATTGTTGTGGCTTGTTGCATTATTCACAATTGGGTTATAAATGATGGGATAGATGAATATATCATACCCGAGGATGAATGGGTGCCAAATATTACTCATGCTTCATCATCAAGTGGTCAAGCACATGAACATGCATACATGGTTAATTTTAGGCAAGGAGTTGCTGATCAAATGTGGGAAGACCGACAAAACCATTTGCAAGGTCAAAATATGTAGTAACTACTATGTCATTTAGCTCGTCGTGATGAATTATTGTACTTTGTTGAACTAGTTTGTGTGCTGGAACTTATTTGTAATGAAATATTGTATTTGTAATGACTATTTAAGTTGCTAAAATTATTTTGTTATGTCCAAATTCTTGCTGAAATTACTTTCTCAATGTCCAAACACTTGCTGAAAATTGTAGGAAATGGCTAAGCAAGTTTCATGGACACCTACCATGTCCAAGTTCATGCTAACATGGCTAAGTGATTTGGTCTCTAGTGGCAATAGAACAAGTACTGCATTCAAGCAATCACAGTTCAACGCTTGTGCCACTGCTTTGAATGAGCATTTCCAACTTAGCTTGAATGGAGATCAGATCAAAAATCATAATAGGACATGGAAGCGAAAACTACAGAAAATAGTGAAACTCAAGGACTTGAGTGGTGCACTATGGGATGAGGACAAGTCTATGATTGTTCTTGATCATGAGCATTACACAAATCATGTTAAGGTAACTATTTTTCTGCTCATGAGTACTTGTTGTAATTATTTGTTTATGCTCATGAGTACTTGTTGTACCTCTTTATGTGAAAGTACTTGCTGTAATGGATTATGTGAAGTCAAATACTTGCTGTACTTCTTCCGTAATGCTCAAATACTTGCTGAAATTAGTATCTACAAGTCCAAACACTTGTTGTACCTCTTTCTTCATGCTCAAGTACTTGCTGAAATTAGTATCTACAAGTCCCAACACTTGCTGAAAATATTCTTGCTGGAATTCTTCCTATATGCTCAAATACTTGCTGAAATTGTTTCTTTATGTCCAAATACTTACTGAAATTACTTTTATTGTTTCTACAAGGCTCATCCAGAGGACGAACAGTACCTTAACAAGACTATTATTCATTATAAGGAGATGATGAATATAGCTGGAGGGAGCATGGCTACAGGGCAATATGCAAAAGACTCAAGTGACCCTCTTGCTACAGAAGTGGTTAATCTTGAAGAAGAGACAACCAAGAAACCCACTGCGCCACATGAAGAGGTTGCACAATCAACCAATGCAGGTTCATCCGGTCCCAAACCAAAAAAGGCCAAACCAAATCCTTGTGCGGAAGACAAGTTGCATGCCACCATACTTGCATCCAGTGAAAGAATTGATATTGCCATAGAGAAGAGTTCTAGCACCGAGAACAATGCCATAGATGGTCTTTGGGAGAGCATGAAAGTACTTCCTGGGTTCAGTTTGGATTACCTTGCTCATTACTACGCATATTTGGTTGACAATCCTCGTGTTGCTATGGCATTCAAGGTGTTGGAAGAGGATCAAAAGAAGGTTTGGGTTTCTAGGTATGTCAAGAATACCTTTCCTGAAGCGTAAGGACGGTGAGTGCATATGTGGTGAACTGGTGATTGACTTGTGCTTTTGATGCAACCAAAACAGTAACTATGGGTTGTATGGATTAGCTCTTTTGACAACCAAGACAGTAACTATGGGTTGTATAACTATTAAGTTCTACTAGTACTCTATGGAATGCTGAACTGTGAGTTCTATGCACTTGACTTATGTATGAAATGTTGAACTATTATATGTGATGAAGTCTGAAATTTCTAGTATTGTTTTGTTTTGTTTGCTGTGAAAAAGTTAAGATTTTCGAAATTATGTTTATACATACTGTATTTCCTTCCTTCCATTAAAAGGTGCAAATTATGAGGGTAATCTTACCATTTCAAGTAAAAAAGGTTACCACAACCATTATCCTTCATTCATCCCTCGAACCAAACACTCTGATGGCTATCCTCAACCACGCTTCATCCTTTGAACCAAACAAAACATGGGATAACCTCACCCTTCCAACCAAACAGAAAAATGGGCTATCCCTAGCCACCTGGTTGGGGATACCCACAACCACCCTAGCATGTCCCCTAAACCAAACACATCCTATGTTACCTCAACAGGGATATGCACATCCCCAATAATAAGAATATCATATTTCTTCTTGACAGTAGGAAGAGCAAATTCAAAACCTCCAAATATAATCGATGGAATTTTCCCAATAGAGTTGATACTATGAACTTGAGGTTGTTTCCTCGGAAAGTGTACCGTATGCTCATTACCATTAACATGAAAAGTGACATTGCCTTTAGTGCAATCAATAACAGCCCCTACAGTATTCAAAAAGGGTCTTCCAAGAATAATAGACATACTATCGTCCTTGGGAATATCAAGAATAACAAAGTCCATTAAAATAGTAACGTTTGCAACTACAACAGGCACATCCTCACAAATACCGACAGGTATAGCAGTTGATTTATCAGCCATTTGCAAAGATATTTCAGTAGGTGCCAACTTATTCAAATCAAGTCTACGATATAAAGAGAGAGGCATAACACTAACACTGGCTCCAAGATCACATAAAGCAGTTTTAACATAGTTTCTTTTAATGGAGCATGGTATAGTTGGTACACCGGGATCTCCAAGTTTCTTTGGTATGCCACCCTTAAAAGTATAATTAGCAAGCATGGTGGAAATTTCAGCTTCTGGTATCTTTCTTTTATTTGTAATAATATATTTCATATACTTAGCATAAGGATTGGTTTTGAGCATATCAGTTAATCGCATACGCAAAAAGATATGTCTAATCATTTCAGCAAAGCACTCAAAATCCTCATCATCCTTTTTCTTGGATGGTTTGGGAGGAAAAGGCATGGGTTTCTGAACCCAAGGTTCTCTTTCTTTACCATGTTTCCTAGCAACAAAGTCTTTCTTATCATAATGTTGATTCTTTGATTGTGGGTTATCAAGATCAACAGCAGGTTCAATTTCTATATCATTATCATTACTAGGTTGAGCATCATCATGAACATTATTATTAACATTATTACTGGTTTCAGGTTCATTACCAGATTGAGTTTCAGCATCATAAATAGAAATATCATTTGGATTCTCAGGTGTTTCAACAATAGGATCACTAGAAGCATGCAAAGTCCTATCATTTTTCTTTTTCTTCTTTTTAGAAGAACTAGGTACATCTATGTTATTTCTCTGAGAATATTGCTCAATTCTCTTAGGGTGGCCTTCAGGATACAAAGGTTCCTGAGTCATTCTACCAGTTCTAGTAGCCACTCTAACAACATTATCATTATTTTTATTGTTCAATTCATTGAGCAAATCATTTTGAGCTTAAAGTACTTGTTCTACTTGAGTGGTAACCATAGAAGCATGTTTACTAATAAGTTTAAGTTCACCTTTAACATTAGCCATATAATCACCCAAGTGTTCAAGCATATTTAAATTGTTTTTCAATTCTCTACCAAAATAAGCATTAATATCTTCTTACTTAGCCATAAATTTATCAAACTCATCTAAGCATGGGCTAGCAAATTTAGAAAATGGGATTTCAGCTTTATCATATCTATAGAGAGAATTTACCTTTACTACCTGTGTCGGGTTATCAACACCATGAGTTTCTTCAATAGGTAATGGATTAAGATTATATGTTTCTTCAACAGGCGGTAGATTAAGACCATGTATTTCTTAAATAGGAGGTAAATTCTTAACATCTTCAGCTTTAATACCTTTTTTTTCATAGATTTCTTTGCCTCTTGCATATCTTCAGGACTGAGAAATAGAATACCCCTCTTCTTCGGAGTTGGTTTAGGAATAGGCTCAGGAATTGGCTCCGGAGGTGTCCAATTATTTTCATTTGTCAACATATTATTCAATAGAATTTCAGCTTCATCCGGTGTCCTTTCCCTGAAAACAGAACCAGCACAACTATCCAAGTAATCTCTAGAGGCATCGGTTAGTCCATAATAAAAGATATCAAGTATTTCATTTTTCTTAAGAGGATGATCAGGCAAAGTATTAAGGGCCAGTTCTTTTGCTAGCTTTTTTGGGCTTCCAAAATAAGCTGCCCCCTACCCAGCTTATTCTAGAAGCCCAACCAAAATTTTCTTTTTAAAAGCCTACTAGTCAAGTCTTAACTACTAGGCTTCTAAAAAATAAGTTTGGTTAAGCTTCTAGAATAAGCTAGGTAGGGGGTAACTTATTGCAGCTTATTCTGGAAGCCACCAAAAGAACTGGCCCTAAGTAATTGAAGAAGCCTCCCCCAAGCTTGTGGGAGACTCTCTTCTTCAATTTGCACAAAATTATATATATTCCTTAAAGCAGCTTGTTTCTTATGAGCAGGAAAATATTTAGCAGAGAAGTAATAAATCATATCCTGGGGACTACGCACACAACCAGGATCAAGAGAATTAAACCATGTCTTAGCATCACCCTTTAATGAGAACGGAAATATTTTAAGGATGTAAAAGTAGCGAGTTCTCTCATCTTTAGTAAACAGGGTGGCTATACCATTCAACTTAGTAAGATGTGCCACAACAGTTTCAGATTCATAGCCATGAAAAGGATCAGATTCAACCAAAGTAATTATAGCAGGATCAACATAGAACTCATAATCCTTATCAGTAACACAGATAGGTGAAGTAGCAAAAGCATGGTCAAGTTTCATTCTAGCACTTAGAGATTGCTTACTCCATTTAGCTAATAACCTTTTTAGTTCAGTTCTATTTTGGCAAGCTAAAATAGCTAAAGAAGCTTCTTGATCAAAGACATAACCCTTAGGAATAACAAGTGATTCTTCATCATCACTTTCATCAGTATCATCAGATTCAATATTTTCAATTTCTCTAGCCCTAGCAAGTTGTTCATCAAGAAAATCACTAAGTGGCATAGTAGTATCAGGCATAGAGGTAGCTTCATCATAAGTATCATGCATAGTAGAAGTGGCATCATCAATAACGTGCGACATATCAGAACGAATAGCAGAAGCAGGTGTAGGTGTCGCAAACTTACTCATAAGAGAACGTGAATCAAGTGCAGAGCTAGATGGCAGTTCCTTACCTCCCCTCGTAGTTGAGGGATAGATCTTGGTTTTTGGATCTCTCAAGTTCTTCATAATGATAAGCAGATATATATCCCAAGTGACTCAAAGAATAGAGCTATGCTCCCCGGCAAACAGCGCCAGAAAATAGTCTTGATAACCCACAAGTATAGGGGATCGCAACAGTTTTCGAGGGTAGAGTATTCAACCCAAATTTATTGATTCGACACAAGGGGAGCCAAAGAATATTCTCAAATATTAGCAGCTGAGTTGTCAATTCAACCACACCTGGAAACTTAATATCTGCAGCAAAGTATTTAGTATCAAAGTAATATGATAGTAGTGATAACGGTAATAAAAGGTAACAGTAGTAAAAGCAATGTTTTTGGTATTTTGTAATGATGATAGCAATAGCAACGGAAAAGTAAATAAGCGAAGAACAATATATGGAAAGCTCGTAGGCAATGGATCGGTGATAGAGAATTATGCCGGATGCGGTTCATCATGTAACAGTCATAACCTAGGGTGACACAGAACTAGCTCCAGTTCATCAATGTAATGTAGGCATGTATTCCGAATATAGTCATACGTACTTATGGAAAAGAACTTGCATGACATCTTTTGTCCTACCCTCCCGTGGCAGCGGGGTCCTTGCGGAAACTAAGGGATATTAAGGCCTCCTTTTAATAGAGAACCGGAACAAAGCATTAACACATAGTGAATACATGAACTCCTCAAACTACGGTCATCACCGGAGTATCCCGATTATTGTCACTTCGGGGTTAACGGATCATAACACATAATAGGTGACTATAGACTTGCAAGATAGGATCAAGAACACTCATATATTGATGAAAACATAATAGGTTCAGATCTGAAATCATGGCACTCGGGCCCTAGTGACAAGCATTAAGCATAGCAAAGTCATAGCAACATCAATCTCAGAACATAGTGGACACTAGGGATCAAACCCTAACAAAACTAACTCGATTACATGATAGATCTCATCCAACCCATCACCGTCCAGCAAGCCTATGATGGAATTACTCACGCACGGCGGTGAGCATCATGAAATTGGTGATGGAGGATGGTTGATGATGACGATGGTGACGGATTCTCCTCTCTGGAGCCCCGAATGGACTCCATATCAGCCCTCCTGAGAGGTTTTAGGGCTTGGCGGCGGCTCCGTATCGTAAAACGCGATGATTTCTTCTCCCTGATTTTTTTCTCATCGAAACTCAATATATGAAGGTGGAGTTAGAGTCGGAGACGCAACAGGGGGGGCACGCCCCCCACCCTCGTGGCAAGGTGGTGGGTCCCCTGGCCTTCATCTTTTGCAGGTATTTTTCTTATTTTCTGAAAAGTGGCTCCGTGAAGTTTCAGGTCATTCCGAGAACGTTTGCTCCTGCACATAAATAACACCATGGTAATTCTGCTGAAAACAGCGTCAGTCTGGGTTAGTTCCATTCAAATCATGCAAGTTAGAGTCTAAAACAAGGGCAAAAGTGTTTGGAAAAGTAGATATGTTGAAGATGTATCACTATACAACAACGAAGTCGAGTACATTTCAACCACTTATTATTGTGCTCAACTATATGGATGAGGAAAAGTCATGGAGACTATGGTTCATCTCTTAACAATATTACATTCCAAGGTGATGGTGAGTGCGATCAAAATAGCCCACAATCCTGAACTAAATGCATTGTCATCCGTCGCCACTTCATTTGAGACCATCTAACCATGTAAATGAAGTTGACATTACCCTCGGTAATTATGGGAAGGATACACACTTGATGACACTTTACAAAGTCCCTTGACGAGATGTTTGTCAACAATTTAAGGAGCGAATTATCTTGCATGCTTCTAATGTACAATGAAATTCTTCTACATGTGCATGTGACTAAACATACTTAGCGGGAAAACCTTTTGTATTCTTGTTTGGAACATCCGAGCACAAAACCTCTAGACATGGACATATTGCAAATCTATTTCGTTATCTGATCTTTGAAGACACTGAACAAATTTCACCTCGAGCCATCGACTACTCTGAAACAACTTGAAACCTCTACTGAGCTTTCGTCAATTGTTCTCTCTCTCTCTCTCTCTCTCTCTCTCTCTCTCTCTCTCTCTCTCTCTCTCTCTCTCTCTCTCTCTCTCTCCCTCTCTTCCTCTCTGCCAAACCATCGCGCACTACTCCTCCAATAATCACCCTCAACCTTCTGGACGACCTCCAGTCAGTTCTTCCCATTGTCGCCACCAATCTTCCTTGTCGTTGTGGTGCCCCCACAGACCTATGCAAACATGTACACCCCCAT
>NC_041382.1:611131964-611182429 GCF_002162155.2 Triticum dicoccoides | reverse complement strand
ATTTTGTATTTTATCCTCAATTGTGGATAAAATTGATTAGGTAGATCTTGGTTTTTTTGTAGTATATTTTGGACCCCTCCGAGCATGCATCAATCGGTGCCTTCGAATGGATCATCGCATTACTAGGCGCACCTCGAATCCTCCAAGGCAGAACTGCTTAGATGCATTGAAGGAGCTACTGGCTGGTTCCCGTGTGGCTCGGCACCTCCGAATGACTACATTTAGGTCCTCTAATCTTAGAATTAAAATTTTCCGTATTAACTCCAAATAAAAAATCACTATTTTCAAAGTCCAAGTGCCCTTATCAATCTATTCTTATCTATCCAATTCACAGGGTTAACATCTTAGAGGAAGTTTATCGATGTAAGTGAACTACAAGTCTATGATTTTCTTGGTTTTCATTCCACGGTGTTTTGTCTATATTTAATTTGCACATAAGGGGAAAACTGTCAAGATGTTCCAAAATATCCACATCATGCTCAAATGCTCAAATATTGAAAAATATTCAAGTCGGTACACAAACATGTGAGGTCAACACGGGGACTTAAAGGATTGAGTTAAACGGATTAGGAGGGGATGTGTGTGTGTGGAGGGGATGTTTCTGTGCAAAAATTCCACTCCAAATTTTAGTGGGTCAAGTTCTAGTCTTCACTAGTTTAGTCCTACGAACATCTACATATGAGTCTACAAAGAGCATGATTGTGAAAGGTAACCTGCAGGCAAGTAGGAGTGAAGTTTAGGGAGGAAGCAAACATGATGTGGCCCAATGACGCTTTCCCGGGGTTTGGAATTTGGTCTATCCTACTCTTTGTTGGTGGAGGCTCAAATACAAAATCCTATGACCATTATGGTCCTGACAACGTCGCCCAAAAAGGTCCCACAAAGTGCATGCCCACCTATTCCACCATGAATCTATACCACAAAGGTCAAAGGAGTGGCTCAAGATTGATCTTGCATGAAGAAGACGATCATCGGTCATTTCCAAACTTCTTGATTCCTACACAACAGCTTGAAGGCTCTCATGTAACTTCTAGCCGTCTAGGACACACCTCCAAGAGTAACAAGGGAAGCAAAGTCACTTGTATGAACCTCTCAAAAGATCTTCAATCAAACTCTCTCAAAAACGCATAGATCTCTCGCTCACAAAAATAGGCTTGAAGCAAAGAGAGATGAACTCAAATGAAGAGGTTCAAGACGGTGAGGAGATTGGACCTCAAACTGAGGAGCCGCTCTCATGATCTCACAATGTCTCGCACGAAGTGTTCAACTTTGTCTCAAATCGACTCGCCCACTCAAGGGGAGAGGGAGCCTATTGATGGCAGATCGTCCGTCACTGGATTTTTTTTCTCCTTCTTACTAAGATATAGTGTTAAATCTAGGGGACAACCACCCTCCCGACTATAAACCAATGGTTCGTTTATAATGTACTAATATATTTATTCATAACCATACGGAATTTTGCTAATTATTTCTTAACCAAAATTCATAACCATCCAACAAAGATCTTCTAATAATTGTGTACCTGCACAAATAACAATTAATAAATTAGATAGGTCTTACCGGTATTTTAAAAAGGCGACTAACTATCATTTGAGAAATAGAAGACCATTATTTTTCTGCTTGCAAGAATGCTAACTCTTGGGCTATATGTTTTTGGCTTCGGTTTAAACTTGTGGATCAATGTGGTGAGTTATCTTACTCTAACTTCGTAGCAAAGTTTACTCCATATCTGATTAGACTGATTTTTGTTTGCATAATTAAATATATTTAATTAATATCAATTGCACAACTCACAATTGATCGAAGTAAGTTACAATCAGGCATGTGTTCCTAACTAAAATTAGAGTCACAAGTTTTCGTCTCCTTCCCAAAATATAAGTATATTTCTACATGACATAATCTCCAACATGGTTATTTTACTGTTAAAAAATATAAACATAGTGTCTCATATAAAAATAACGCATTTTAAAAATATGCTTGATGATAAATCAAATAATATAACTTCGATATTTTGGATGCTAGTAATACTTAGTTTCTGGATGGTCAAACTTAGATAATTTGGAGTGGTTATTATTTTTCAATAAATTATGTTTCAGATTAGTCTATAAAAATAATAGAGCGCCTACCATCACAACCATGGAGTGTCAAATACCGATCCATCAATACGTGTAGGACATGGTATTTTTACTTGCCGCCGGACACTAAAATTGACCACCGAAAAAGCGTGGGAGGTAAAGAGTGGTCGAAGACAAAGGACCTAGCACTCGAGCAAACTCTCATTTGATTTACAGATGGTTAGTTTACTGTTGATATTAATTGACATCTGAAATCATATAAGGATATTTTTCATGAATTTGTACTTATCAAATTGGATGAGTTTTTATGTCGAACTAGAAATAGTTATATCAAAAAATTAGTTGGACAACTACCGTTGTACTCCCTTCCTCCCAAAATGTTGTGGGTATTAAATCAAATATGCAAAATGGAGGGCGAGCTCCATGGAGTCCCTTTATTTGAAAATTTTGAAAATCACGTTTGAAAGTTTTAAAAAAAATCTAAAAAAATCACACACGTTCATACTATGTATACTACATGTGTGTAAAATTTTAAGATTATATACATTATAATGAGAGAAAACTAAGAAGATGAAACTGTGGTCTAAAAGCGGGGAGAAGTACTAAATCAGCGACGAGTAATATGGAACGGAGGGAGTATGTGCACTATTCACTATAAAAATGCACGGATTTGTCTTTTTTGTGTAGCTTTCACGATAATGTATTTCATTGTCAGACTTTATACACATGTAGAATACATCCATATGAACACGTAAAAAATTGAGATTTTTTTAAAACTTTAAAACTTTGATGAGTGGGGCATTTCAGAGGACGAGCTCCATGGAGCTCTTTTTAAAAAATCACAT
The DNA here is from genome assembly GCF_002162155.2 of Triticum dicoccoides. Taxonomy (NCBI): domain Eukaryota; kingdom Viridiplantae; phylum Streptophyta; class Magnoliopsida; order Poales; family Poaceae; genus Triticum; species Triticum dicoccoides. The sequence goes on along the minus strand of NC_041382.1, from coordinate 611,179,509 downwards.
TTTGAAATTAAAAAAAAACTGAAAAACAATCATACGGGTTCATAGGGATGTATTTTACATGCCTGTAAAGTCTGAAGATGAAATACATTATTGTTTGGTGTATTTTTAATAGTGAACAGTGTGTATATTGTTCATCATTTTCAAAATCATGATTTTGTCTTTCTTGTGTAGCTCTCACCATAATGTATATCATCTTGAAAATTTACACACGTGTCGTGTGTGATTTTTTTTAGAATATTTTGAAACTTCAAAATATGATTTAATAATAATAATAATAATAATAATAATAATATTATGTTTTCAGATAAAAAAGAGCTCCATGGAGCTCGTCCTCCATTTAGCATATTTGGACTTTGATCAAGTTTATAAATATATTTATCAACACCTATAATATCAAATCAATACCATTAGATTCATCCAGAATATTAATACAATATATATTTTGTATTATGGATATATATAATTTTCCTATACCAAATCAATACCATTAGATTCATCATGAAATATATCTCATATAGTATATGTTTTGTATTATTTTTTCTATAAACTTGATCAAATTTGTGATATTTGGTTTTCACGAAAAGTGATGAACGCATTATGTGACGGAGGGAATGTATGCATTTATTGTAGTATAATATACTCTTTTTTGCGGGTAGTAATCCAGATCCACTATAAAACACAGTTCTTGATTGCAAATACAAAAATCAGATCAACTGTTAAACACAGTTCTTGATAGAGAATACAAAATTTGGATCCACTATAAAAGATGGTGCTTGATTGAAAACAAAAATCCCTTCATGCTATCCTAAGCAAAAATAAAATAAACCGCAAAAAAACGCTCGAAACCATCCGTTTGCGCCCGTGCCGCTGATAGCCTCTCTCTACATAGAAAAACACGGAGAAGAACCGCCCTGGATCCTGGCCTTGCAGACAAGCACCGCGTCCAAGCATCCGTTTATGTAGCACCCCACGGGAGTCCGCTCTCTATCTCGCCGGCCAGCCGGTCCCGGAGGAACTGAGGCACCTGCACGTTCAAGCCCCACGCCTCGGCCGCCACCTCTCCCACCCCTGACGTGTGCACGCAGAGCTCCGGCACGGCGCCCTTGGCGAGCAGCGCGTCCCCGTAGGACACCACCACGGAGGAGCCGGCGCCGCCGATGCGCTTCTTGAAGACCTTGTTGCGGGTGCTGTCGACGCGCACGGTGATGCCGAACACCGGGCTGAGCGCCTGCCGGTCGCCGTGGAGATCCAGGGCCGGGTCCAGGCCGCCCACGCTGGTGATGGTCGCCTCGTACGTCGTGTCAGCTGGCCTCTCGGCGTACCACGCAAGAGGAGCAAAAATACCTATCATGATAACTATCGCTGTCACGCCTATCGTCCAACTCGTGCACTTGCTTTCTTGGCCTTGGGCCATGGTGTCGAGGAACGATGACGGGAGGTCGATCGGATATGCGGTGTTTGGGTAAGTAGTTGGGGAGCACTTGGGAGGTGGTGCCTTCGTTTTGCGTTGCGGACAGAAGAAGGGTTCGTCGTGCTCTGGCCGGACACGGCTTACATGTCAGAGTCGTGTGGCGGCGCGCGATTGATCTCCGGCTCGCTCGCGCTCCTCCATGAGTCCTACTCGCAACGGGGTGGTCTGTCTACCAAGGGGTCACGGGCCGGGGCAGGTTACTGCCCAAACAAGAATTTTCAGACCCTCGCATGATCACATATATACGTCAAACAGTTTGTCTAATTCACATCTAGATGTTTTTTAAGGATGTCACATCTAAGCTCTCACAAGTATATAATGCATCAACAAGAAACAAAAAAAACTAGGACAAAAAAAAATAGACCACAAACAGAGTGAAAATTAGCTTAGATGTGACATAAGATGTGTCCTAGACAGACCCTACGACAAAAATATACAATCACGTATGCAAAAGATATGTAAACAGTGGAATTTGGTTAGAAAACGGCAATTCATGGACGAGCAATAACAGAAAGTTAGCATAAAGAACCGAGCCATGCTCAAACCAAATCCATAAATCAGGTTCTGTGGGAGCACTCAAGGTTTGCTATGCCATGCCGGCGGCCTTTTTGTGCAGAAAATTAAATCATCATTTTGGCTGCAGCATTATGCTCATGGCACTGGGCTGCTCATCGCAGTTCAGTTATTGGATTGAGACGTATCCATTGACAAAAGACCTGGTGATTTGATACCTGCTGGAGAATGGAGCGCTTGTCGGATTGTTTGCCCCATCCTGGCAACCTCTGCAACCCTTGATACGGACGAGCTGCAGCTGCTGCCGACAGAGGTTCGCTCGTGGAACTTGGATGACATCCAAGAGAGCTTCTCTTCTGCAGAAACCAAGAGCTGTTAAATATGGATACTTATTTGCAGCAGTGCTGATAACGAACAAATACAAAGAGCCAGAAAATAACTACAGGTTTAGATGGTTTCAGCGTCTCTTATTTGGATAATGGCTGCTGTTGTACTGTATCTACAGAACTTGATGATCTGCTGGCACCCACTATGAAGTCTTCCGCGGTTCACAACCTCACGCAAAATCTTCAGAATACGCTTCTCTTGCTCTTTGTAAGTGTCTGGCAATTTCTGCTTGGCGACTGAGAGAATTGCAGTAACTGTGGTTAAACTGTTTTCTTTTGAGCACACTTGTTCATCATGTTGTTTCTGAATTGCTTCCGTGTCATGGTTTGTGGAACAAAGGCAACTCTCTGATCGATCTAATTTTCTGTTGTGTTCTCCTGAACACCTGAATACGAAATAGTTGTGAGATTCAGAGAACATATACACCCTGATAAGATATATGCATGTTTCGCCATTAAATCCTTCAATGAAATATACCACTGGCAATAAAAGTTCTGTACGTGTGAGTTCTCAGCCAAAACAGAAGCAAACATCGAAGGCTTCTTCTAAGCAACTTGCAATCACTTGGTACTAACTGAGAAGATTTGCACCTGGTGTCAGATAGTGAGTTCTACTTTTAAGGTATGTGCAAATTTTCTTTAGGTGGAGTAACAAAGCATTCCCTTGAACTGAATGTGACAAGGTCTCTCTATTCTATGCTGTACTTCCTAATAGTTTGATGGCAAATCAACTTACCAGAAGAATGTGAGCTAGCAAACAGAAAACCATTTAGCATAACGAATCACATATTAGGATCATAGCTATGATTATTCTTCTGCAGAGAAAAACAATACCTACAAATGTTCCGGCAGCTTGCCTTAATACTAGAACCAATACTTTACAGAGCTCATCGACATTCTCTATCTGGATAATATCAGCTAAAAGTGGCCTCGGGGAAGATAAGAAATATATGTCAGACAGCACAATTAAATAAGTTCAGATGAGAAATTGGCTATAATCATGAGCAAAATGTCGTCTATAAGTAACTCCTTGCGGCGCTAATTTGACAGTACTTTGAGTGCCTTCTATAGGAACAGGGGTGAGGAAAGACGAAGTCACCTGACATGGGAAAAGACAAAAGTATATGTTAATAACCAGAATTTCAACATTTATTTAGCTTTTATTTTAACTGAACGATATGTTATAGCATTTGAGCTACTAACCATACATATTCAGTCAGCTATCCATAAGACACCACACATGTTTGGCTGCTATAGTCTATATACCTTAAATTATTTCTAAGTCCACATAACGAAAGCAGAAGGCATGAAAATTATGAAAGCCTTTCCGGAAAATTATAAAAGGGGTCCTGTAAAAGAATTACTTGTGAACAATCATTTTTACTGATGACCTGATCTCTGCCTAATGGAGCCACTGAGAGATTGGAGAGCTTTTCTACTGCATGAGAAAGAGCCAACATTATAGCAGGATTCTGCATATCATGTGAATAGACAAGGTGCCACTGGGTGATAAGGCCTATTGCTTTCATATCTTCACTGCTCTCATAGTTCCTGCAATCCGTACATTTGCAGTTCTCTGAACAGAGAACATTAGATTGAAAGCACTCACGGTATTTCTTCAGGCACTCAGATCTCTTGCAGTGGCACCCCTTCGTGTGCTTAACCACAACAGGGCCTTCTGCCACTTTAAACTGGGATGTAATGAGAATGGATTTCCTACATGACATGAGAAGGCAAACATATTGGTTTACAACTCAGAATTTGGCTTGTTTGTCATACGACTATTGCTAACCTTAAGCCCTCAACTCATGGTATGGGTTCAAGAATCGGCACTGCTAGCAGAACACCATGCTCAAAATTCTCGATTTTAAGCAATGTACCCAAAAGGGAGTCAGGTAATGGCAATCCATGACTCCATGTATCAGTTGCTAACATTGGAAGACAAGTTCTAGATGACAAAAAGGGGATTTGACCTCTCTATCATTGTTGATGCCCAAATCTCACCGATCTATTGCACATAAAAATATAAAGATGTGACACTTTAGTCTAATGATATATGAGTCTTGACCTCAGAACATTATTTGCGCCGTATTTACGGGCCACTTCATTGTGTTTTAAATTTTGGATACCGACAAGGAAACAGGCAAAACAAGACATAGATAGCCAAGCCCTTCAGCAACTAGAAGAAAACACAAGTGATTCTTGCGAAATATACATTGTGCTCTACCTCGCCATTCTGGGCTGCATGTGGAGGGATATTCCCAATTTTGGACATAAAGGCCACAGGATTCCTTTCCATCACAGTATTGATAGCATCCTATCTTGCAGCCTCATGACTAACATTACTAGAACAGTTTTTGCAGTTGCAATCACTGCAGTATCTACCTGATGCAAAACACTCACAATACCTAGAAATGCATTCAATCAAAAGACCAATCAGTAGAATTTTATGATAAAGAATACAATTCAAGTCGTTGCCTAGCTATTAAAAATAGTAAGGGCCTTCAACTGACTTGAGAGAATGTAAGGAGTTCATCAGTAATGCAAGTGCTCAGATAGAAAGCAAAATCTCATTACTGTTGTAGATATTAGAACATTTTAATAGCTTGGTCAAATATAAAGTTTGACTTAGGACAAAACTAGAACTTCAATCAATTCAAATGGAGGGAGCATTTGCTTTCGTTATAACTTTGGCACTATTTTAGATTGTTTTTTTTTTAATTCAGTTAAAAATTATCCTGACAGTGCAAGACGCAAAGGAACGACAACAGCAATCTAGAATTATTTGTTCTATTTATTTCCGTATTTTCTATTATAAGTGCTCTAAAGATGTAGCCTGGGAAGGAAACTAACCACAAAGCATAGAACACGAACTCTAGAACTCTAGCATCAAATTATGAAAGAAAATACTACCAAGAAATACCAACTATATCAGGTTTCATTTGGAGGTTCATTATACATTATTTTGCCTGTTTGCATTGTGCCCAGCGACTGGTCAGCAGCACTTGGCACATAGCAATACAAGCATATGCACATGCTATGCACGTACAATCACAATGAGATTTTTCACAGGTAGTAATATACGTAAATAAGCACTAACCTTTAAGGGCTGGAAAATGACTTGAGGGATAAAATATTTACCTTAAAGACAAATTCAATAGCAACAAGATCCTTATGATGCATATTGTTTTAACAAATTATAAGGGAGCCTACATTCAAGTTCTTGCACTTGCAGTATTTCCTCCTTGGATATGAGTATTTCATATCCTGCAGATAGGAAAAAATTCAACAATTAACAAAAATAATTTCCAGACAAAGGCTTTCCCTACTCTCAATAGAAGGGGGAAAACCTAGACATTATTTCTCAATTAGAGCATCTCTAGTGGCCTAGTGTATCCCATAGTCTAAGCCAGATATAGACCACCAGAGGCCAAAAAACGTCTCCAGCGGCTGGTGTATGGCGTGGTCTAAATTTTAGACATCCATCAGACTAGCTACACATCGTCTATATTTGGACTACCGAGCGAGGATGTCCAAACGAGAGATGCTCCTCGTGAGCTCTCTTCCGTGCCAATCCGGAGCTGTTGGAGACGAGAAGGACACCCGCGCCACGTCCAAAATGTAGCCGTTGGGAATATAGACTATCAAATTTAGACAATCCACTGAAAAACTGAGGTTGTCTAAAATGAATTTTTTTTACACCATTGTGTATGTGAAGATATAGACTACCAAATTTAGACAAGCCACTAGAGATGCTCTTAACTTTGAGACACAGAATACCAGCTGTACAATCACAATGTCCAAGTAGGTAGAGTAGTTATCGGTTTCAATTTCTTCAACCAAGTTGCAGGAAAACCCAAATTAAAACTTTTATTTTATAGGAGCACAATTTCTAGTAAAAAATCATGTATCCTTCCACTTAGATCAAAAGGAATTTTTCCAATAAAACTATGGAACCCCCGAGTGGTTGCGGTTGTACCTATACTGCAGGAATAAGAAAAACTCGCTATTCACTCGGTTTATTTTCCATAATAACTTATGTAGGAGAGATGGCTAAGCAATTCAAGGCATAGCATTGGAACTGCTATGTAGACTTTTGTTTACACATCCCATCTCACTATATGCCTTACTCTAAATAAACATTGCCATTGCCAAATTACCTAGCAGGGAGAGAGCTCACACTCACACGCCTACAGAGGTTGCAGCCTTGCAGGCATTGGCAGTAGTGCTGGCACCTGGGGGGTACATGTTGCAATGGAAGCACTTGTACCCCTGATAGTGGCAGCTCCGCAACTTGTAATGCCTCCAGCAATGACAATTAGCATTATTAGAACAGTTTTTGCAGTTGCAATCATTGCACTCGCAATACCTAAAATGCATTCAATCGAAGGACCAACCAGTAGAATTTTATGATAAAAAAACAATCTAAGTCGTTGCCTAACAATAACAGCACTGGTGTAACATAGACCAACAGTCACAGATACAAGTAGCTCCTAAAACACCAACATTCATAGATGAAAATCCATGAACCACCAGTCACAGATACAAGTAGCTAAAACAAGCATAACATCATTTTTGCTTACAAACAATCGTTAAGCAAATGGAGGTTGATTTAACGACTGTGAACATAGGCAAGATGAGCACATCCTTGAAACATAATTTGCCTTCATTTCCTAAATTCTCTTCGATCTTGGGGTGCCAGATAAAACCTAATGAAGGCAAAATAAGCAGATCCTTGAAACACAATCATGCCTTCATTTCCTCATCCTCTTCAATCTTGGGTGCCAAATAAAACCTAATGTAGCCCATCTCGCCAATCTTGTACTCAACAACCACTGGCAGTTCAGATGAGAGGCTGATGGTGACTTGGTCTGACAGTGGGCTTGCCTTAGTGAAGGAGTTCATGTACCTCAGAGCAAAGGTAAGTGAAACCGGCTCTTGCATTTCTATAATGGTAGATTCCTCAGGCTGCATTGATACAAACATTCATTAGCTACCATACTGATACATGTCCCTGAAATGGTACTCCAATATGAAAACCAAGGCTCAAACTGAAATAATATTTGCAAGTGTAAACTATAGGTGAGATTAATACTCCACATGGCTTAAGCTGAATACAGGTCTTTTTTTGTTCACTGACCACCTCAACCACAATTTTAAAATGGTACTCCAATATTTTACACTTGCAACTATCACTTCAGTTGCCAGGTTCGCCAGCTCAGAGTACAGGGGCCATCAAAATCACTTTGTATAGTAAATAGCATGTTACAAAAATATGTAGCTGCAGTCCTTGTAGATCTGTTGGACTCAACCTTCAGTAGACAAAGCTATGTACAACTAACAACACTTTTTGAAGTGAAAAACTATGTAATAATGTAAACAAACTAAACATTTCAAAGCATCATTTTAAGCCATGTAAAGGAATAAAACAGCAGGACTGGGTAGTGTGCATCTATGAAGACATGCTGGGCAATTTTATCATAAATAAACTACACCAGCAACAATAACTACCAAATCGTCCAAATATAATAACTGAGTGATTAGTAAACAATCTGGTTGAGAATTGGGTGCAGCTGACTATTTATGTTGCTACAATTAAGGTATTGACAAACTACAATCATCCCTGCAATCGGGATTCCTGACTCTCATTATGCAATACACCACAAAACCACAATATAAATGCATGAAAGGGGAACAGATCTATACAAACTAGTGGAGGAACAATGCAGGATACCTTGTCAACGGTCTTGTTCTGCCTGCAAACAATGTTTGCGGTTCCAATATCTCCAGCAGTGGAGAACTTGACACCCTCCTTGGTGACAGAAATAATAACTGCAGCGCACAGAAACCGCGTCAGCCATGAGACATGTAAGAAACAGAGATGACTAGTGCAGCAGACCACAATAATACAGGAAATGGGGGATTCCGCATACCAGTGTCGCCGATGCTGCTAAGATCCTTGCAGATCCTGGAGAACTCCGAGGAGGGCATGCGAACGATGGCCTGGTACTCAGAGTCTGGGATCCCGAGGTGCTCGCTGTCGATGTCCATGAGCTTCATCTCGAAGTCGGCAATCTTATCCTGGTCTGTTGACCCACCCAAACCACGGTTACCATCGACACCCACGGATAAGGAAGAGGACCGACAGGAAGAGATGCGCAGAGGGGTGCTTACTGGGTGACTCGAACATGAAGGTGACGGTGTCGGAGCCGTCGTCGGCCTTGATGGTGATGATGTCGTCGTTGCCCGCGCAGCGGAGCATCTTGGCCATGTTGCCGAGGTTCATGCCCATGGAGAGGTTGCGGTCGCAGCGGTAGTGCTCGAATCCCTCGGAGCGGAGGAGCAGGGCGACGAGCGCGACGTGGGAGGAGTCCATGGCCTGCAGCGAGAAGCCCGTCCCGGAGCAGTCGAAGTTGGCGTCCGTCACCAGCTCCTTGATCGCCTCCAGCACCTTCTTCAGCAGGCTCCCCTGCACCAGCCTCAGCTCCAACATCTTCGCGGGCGGGCGGGGGCCGGCGGCGGCGGGGCGCGAAGGGGGCGGGGGTGGATCGAGAAACCCTCGGGAGTGCGGCGGACGGCGACGGCGGCGGCGGCGGCGGCGGGGTGTGAGGGAGGGGTGGATCGAGAAACCCTAGGATTTGGGAGAGGCGGGAGTGCGGGGTGGAGAGGGGAATGGGCGGGGGGTTAATAGGGGGGAACGTTCGGGGGATGCGGAGCGGAAAGAATGGGAGGGAACGCGAAATATTTTCCCGCTCGCGCTCCCTTCCCCTGGAAGATTGGCCTGCGAGTGGGTCCGAGATGCTGCGGCCCCACATGTCGGTGAAGGGGAGGATCGGTTTGGGAAAGGGCGGGTGTTCTGGGGCCGCGCGGGAGACGGAGCTCGCTTTCCCGCCATCTCTCTCGCTCGCCGCGTGGGAGCTCCTTTTTTTTTTTGAGGGCCGAAGCCGATTTTACAGGGCGAAGCCCATTGATACTCAATCGCTAGCCTGTTCTCTCCGCTCGCTCGCTCTTCGCCCCTGGCCTGTTCGCCCGTTTGGCTAAAAAAAAGATCTGTTTGCTCGTTTTTCTTTCTTCTGGACTGGTCTTTGTTTCAAGATAAAAACTACATTTTCACAGATTTGAAAAGTTAAATAGACTTGAAAAAGTTCTTGAATTTTAAAAGGTTCACGGATTTCATGGCGTACATGGATTTGAAAAAAGCTCGCAAGATTTGGAAAAGGTTCACAAATTTCAGAAAAGTTCATCGATTTGAAAAAAGTCCAACGATTATGAAAGAAAGTTCATCAAATTTGAAAAAAGTTCACGAAATTTGAGAAAAGTTCATTGAATTTTAAATAAGTTCATCGAATTTGAAAAAAAAGTTCATCAATTTTGAAGAAAAAACTCATCAATTTGAAAAAAAATCATAAATTTTGAAAATAAGTTCACTTGAATGTTAGCCAAAACTTGGAAAAAAATATTGCGGTTTTGAGAAAAGTTCACGTGTTTAAGGAGAAAGAAAAAGGAAAAGGAAACAGAAAACAAAAACAAAAAAACGAGTAAAAACCGGCCAAAGAAAACAGGGAAAAAACAGAGTCCAATCTTTATTGTTACTACAAGTTCACGCAGCACGGAACGAATAAAAGAAATAGGTAATCACAAGACGTGAGGTGTCCCAGCTGGTTATCGCAGTTAGAATCGAACCTGGAGTTTCAGGGATAAAATTCCACAGACACTTGTTTTTTGAAGTTTTGAAGAAACGGAAGAGAAAGCGTAAACGGGCCAAGCCCATGCCGGAGGAGGGTATGCGCAGGTTTGTAGAATAGCCTTTAATGGGCGCTGAGAGCACCAGATAGGAAATGTTGCCTTCCCTTCCCTCCTCGGCTTGGGGTTTGGAATTTGGACTTTCGATTTCGTTTATACTACATTGTTTGAAATTTCTGAGCATCTCAAAATGGAAGGAGATGCATGTAAATTGTTGTAACAAAGTGTCGTGCAGTTTGTGTGCCCTGAAAAATTGAAGAAGTGTATCAATCGCATAATCTGCAACACTCGACACATTTTAAGTAAGTAAGGCATCTCCAACGCGGACCCTCGACCACCCTGCATCCATCCGGGTCGTAGATGTGGGGCTTTGTGGGAGTCGGGACTGCCACCACACACGACTCTGACATCCCCGATCCACTTTTCTCCCACTCCGCCCCTTCTCCCCCTGCTTTGGATCCGCACCTTTCTCATCCGCCACAACCGTTGTACCTCTCCGGCTGTCGCCCGGGCATCATAGGACATCAGTGGCCCCTAGCAACGTGTACGCGCTCCTTGTCCTACATGGTCGTCCACCTAGATTCCCTCTGCAACCAGGTACCCTCCGCCCCCTACGGACGAAGATTTAGGGGACAAGGCTGGATGGTCGGCTCCCTCAACACTGCGTGCGGACAAACACCGTGTCCGTTTTGAGGTTTAGCATTGAAGATGCCCTAAACTGCATTCCAACTTGGAATGTTTTTTTGCCTAGCATAACTTTGGTTAAACAATTTACAAGCGGAACTTGAGTGGAAAGCACGTAGATGGTGTTACGACTCATGGGTGCCTCACACTGTTGGTTGTCGGGCCTCCCCAAGGCCCCCTGGGTCGGTTTTTGTCTTGTGTCATCATATCAGTCCATGGGCTCTGTAGAAGGAAGACTCTGGAGGTCTAGTCGTCCAAGACAAGAAAATCAGAAGCTCATGACTTGTAAGACACACATGGAAGTGTAGCACTTTTGTTAATAGTAATCGTCCCAGTGAAGGGCGGGGGAGAGTATTTATGAGTGGCATTTCGATCACACACAAGTTGTCACCGTGCTCGTGTGAAGTAACGGTTTGAGTGTCTGCAAAAGCTATTTTATTTTCTTTGGAAATAAACTGAAGTGGTAAAAATATTGGATTGTGGTTGCGAGAATATAAAAACTTAGAAGTAAAGAAAAGACGGAAAATAAAGTGTTTTCTTACAATAGAGATATTAGGTGAACTTCAGATCATGGTATACATCAAGTGTGCTAGTGTGACGGTAATTCCAGTTACCCTGTATTGTAGTATTCCAGTTTTTTTTCAGTAGGCGGATCACCCTAGGGTTATGGAACTCCTTCACACGGGGTTACATTCCATACCATGGTTCCGCTTCGACGTTGCCACTACATAGTCGTCTCTGTTGGAAATATGCCCTATAGGAAATAATATTATATTATTATATATCCATGTTCATAATTAAGAGTTTTTATTCTATGCTATAATTTCTATGATCCTGGAATGTGCAATTCAGTGAAAAACTCATATGCACTTGTGGAATAATAAAGGGTAAAAAATAATATTCATAGTATTCAATGCACTTTATATGAAAGTTTTTATTATATCCCTCTTGGATGTCTATCATATTAGGACTAAGTTCATAACCAAAGCAAATTACCATGTTGTATAGAGACTCTCAAAATAATATAAATGAAGCATGAGAGTTCAATAATTTCTACAATATAAAGCCACCGCCGTGCTCTAAAAGATATAAATGAAGCACAAGAGCAAAAATGCCTAACTCAAAATATGTAAGTGAAGCACATGGAGTATTCTGATAAATCACGATTAATGTGTGTCCCTCTCAAAAGGTGTGTACAGCAAGGATGATTGTGGCAAACTAAAAAGCAAAGACTCGTATCATACAAGATGTTCCAAGCAAAACACACATCATGTGATGAATAAAAATATAGCCTCAAGTAAAGTTACTGATAGACGAAGACGAAAAGGGGATGCCTTCCGGGGCATCCCCAAGCTTAGGCTCCTGGTTGTCCTTGAATATTACCTTGGGGTGCCTTGGGCATCCCCATGCTTAGGCTCTTGCCACTCCTTATTTCATAGTCTATCAAATCCTTATCCAAAACTTGAAAACTTCACAACACAAAACTCAACAGAAAATCTCATAAGCTCCGTTAGTATAAGTAATTAAATCACCACATTTGGTAATGTTGTGAACTCATTCTTTATTTATATTGGTGTAATATCTACTGTATTCCAACTCTTCCATGGTTCATACCCCCTAACACTACCCATAGATTCATCAAAATAAGCAAACAACACATAGAAAATAGAATCTGTCAAAAACAGAACAGTCTGTAGTAATCTGTAACTCTCGAATACTTCTGTAACTCCAAAAATTATGAAACATTAGGACAACCTGGGCAATTTGTTTATTAATCTTCTACAAAAAGAATCGGTATTTTATCACACTTCTGTTAAAAATGGAAATTATTTTCCTGGGCGCAGAAGTTTATGTTTTTCAGCAAGATCAAATCAACTATCATCGTAAGCCATCCTAAAGGTCTTACTTGGCACAAACAGTAATTAAAACACAAAACCACATCTAAACAGAGATTATATAAATTATTTATTGCAAAACAGAACCAAAAAGCAAAGAACAAAAAATAATGGGTTGCCTCCCAACAAACGCTATTGTTTAACGCCCTTAGCTAGGCATAAAACACAAATAGATCTAGGTATTGTCATCTTTGGTATGAAATCCGTAAGTAGCTCTCATAATAGATTCATATGGCAATTTAATTTTCTTTCTTGGGAAGTGTTCCATGCCCTTCCTTAACGAAAATTGAAATATAATATTTCCTTCTTCCATATCAATAATTGCATCAATCGTTCTAAGGGAAAGTCTACCAAGAATAATAGGACGTGTAGGATTGCAATCTGTATCAAGAACGATGAAATCTACGGGCACATAATTCCTATTTGCAACAATAAGAACATCATTAATTCTTCTCATGGGTTTCTTAATAGTGGGATCCGTAAAGATGCAAATTTAAAGAACAATCACATCTAACAAATGATTTGTAACAACGAAAGAGGGGACTAACCTTCTTTGCACATGCCAGAAACTTCCTCCCACTGTCCACAAATTCAAACGCAACTATCTTCACACATGGAGATTGATGGTGACAACGAGCAGACAGATCTTCAGCCACCCCGCTCCATTCGTTGCAACTGATGGTCCTAGGGAGCTACAAGAGGGAGAAATGACTCAAATCGACCGCCGGGTTAAAATCCTTCATTCCAAGTCATAGCCCGAGAGAGAAAAGAGAGGCATACCCGGGTGGTGAAGGATTTGTCGTCGGAAGAGGAATCGTTGGAGAGGTCATTGAAGAAGACCATGGCGCCCCCGGCGGTAGGATGCGAGACGGCGAGAGCGAGGAAGCAATCGAGGAAGCGGCTATAGCTTATGAAGGAAGGAAGGAAGGGAGGGAGGAGGAAACATGGGAAATATGACTTGTGGTCGGGGAGAAAAGGGGTGGGGAAGGGGGCGGGGGTAGATATTTCGTAGGCCAAAAATTTCGAAATGTGGTGGGAAACTTTGCGTGCGGTGCCGCCGGACACCATTCACTTTGAACGATTGTGTTCATAACAAACGATTCTTCCGCTTTACGCGCATGGGATGAGTTTGATAATTCAAATTTGGATGGAAATTTCCCTGGGTACTGTCCTCATCCATGTTGATGACCCACAAGTATAGGGGATCAATTGTATCTCTTTTCGATAAGTAAGAGTGTCAAGCCCAACAAGAAGCAGAAGGAAATGACAAGTAGTTTTCAGCAAGGTGATGTCTGCAAGTGCTGAAATTATAAGTAACAAAGTAGTTTGATATCAAGATAATTTGTAACGAGCAAGTAACGATAGTAGTAACAAAAGTGCAGCAAGGTAGCCCAATCCTTTTGAGGCAAAGGACAGGCCAAAATGGTCTCTTATGATAAGCAAAACATTCTTGAGGGTACATGGGAATTTCGTCTAGTCACTTTCATCATGTTGGTTTAATTCGTGTTCGGTACTTTGATAATTTGATACGTGGGTGGACCGGTGCTTAGGTGTTGTTCTTACTTGAACAAACCTCATACTTATGATTAACCCTCCCACAAGCATTCGTAACTACGAGAAAAATATTAAGAATAAATTCTAACCATAACATTAAACTTTTGGATCCAATCGGTCCCTTACAGAATAGCGCATAAACTGGGGTTTAAGTTTCTATCACTCTCGCAACCCATCATCTAATTGCTACTCCATAATGCATTCCCTTAGGCCCAAATATGATGAAGTGTCATGCAGTCGACGTTCACATGACACCACTAAGGGAATCACAACATACATACTATCAAAATATCGAACACATATCAAATTCGCATGATTACTTGCAACATGATTTCTCTCGTGACCTCAAGAACAAAGGTAACTACTCACAAATGATAAACATGCTCAGGATCAGAGGGGTATTAAATAGCATATTGGATCTGAGCATATAATCTTCCACCAAATAAACCATATCGTAATCAACTATAAGATGTAATCAACACTACTAGTCACCCACAAGTACCAATCTATAGCTCCGGTAACAAGATTGAACACAAGAGATGAACTAGGGTTTGAGAGGAGATGGTGTTGTTGAAGATGTTGATGGAGATTGCCCTCCCCAAGATGGGAGAGTTGTTGGTGATGATGATGATGATGATTTTCCCCTCTGGGAGGGAAGTTTCCCCAGTGGAATCGCTCCACCGGAGGGCAAAAGTGTTCCTTCCCAAGTTTCGCCTCGAGGCGGCGGCGCTTCGTCCCGAAAGTCCTCCTCTTATTTTGTTTTCTAGGTCAAAATGACTTACATACCAAAAGATGGGCACCAGAGATGGGCCGAGGGGAGCACAACCCACCAGGGCGCGCCTGGGCTGCCTAGCGCGCCCAGGTGGGTTGTGCCCACCTGGTGCCCCCCTCTAGTACTTATTGGCTCTAATAATTCTTAAATATTTCATAAAAAATCCTCGTGAAGTTTCAGCTTGTTTGGAGTTGTGCATAATAGGTAGCCTGATGTAGCTTTTCCAGGTCCAGATTTTCCGCTGCCAGAATTCTCCCTCTTGGCGTGTACCTTGCAAATTATGAGAGAAAAGGCATTAGAATTACTCCAAAAAGCATTATTATGGATAAAAACATCATAAATAACAGTAAGAAAACATGATGCAAAATGGACATATCAACTCCCCCAAGCTTAGACCTCGTTTGTCCTCAAGCGAAAACCGAAATCGAAAAACATGTCCACATGGTTTGAGAGAGAGGTGTCGATAAAAACAAAATATGGACATAGAAGCATCATGTTGATTATTATAACAGCAACAAAATTAAACATAGGACTTTTATCATATACTTCTCATGAATAAGTAATAGTTCATCACACAATCAAAGTATAAAACAAAAACTCTATTAGAAACCAACAAACTATGTTCTCAGTCAACTTTGCAACTACAAGTCATCATCTTTTCAGGAAGGGTCGTGTGTCAGAGCCTTTAGGCAAGTCCACATACTCAACCATCATATAGTCTTCTATGATTGCTAACACTCACCGCGTACACATGAGCAAAATGTTTCAACCAGACACATAGAAAGATAGGGGCTTATGGTTTCGCCTCCCAACGTACTCACCTCAAGGGTGATGTCAACAATAATAACGCATGCCACCCATATTCAATTGCACATATGTGCCTAGATCTCTCCTCACCACATGTTGCTTGCCAAAATATAAAAATAAAAAGGAATAGAAGGAAAACTTTGACTCTTTGCATAAAAGTAAATACACAAAAGTAAGAGATAGGCCCTTCGCAAAGGGAAGCAGAGGTTGCCATGCGCTTATTTGTTTGTATGCCCAATCCCTTAGTGCAAAAGAACGTCACGTTACATTGCCCGTTGTGATAGCGACATTTATATGCAGTCTGTCGCTTTTATTCTTCACCATCACAAGTTCGTGCAACGCTCAATTTTCTCTTACATCAAATGATCTCACACTTTTAGAAGCAAATTTTATTGCCTTTTTGCACTGATGACAACTTACTTGAGGGATCTTGCTCAATCCCTAGGTAGGTATGGTGGACACTTGAAAAATAAGATTTGGGTTTAAGGGTTTTTGGATGCACAAGTAGTATCTCTACTTAGTGCGGAATTTTTGGCTAGCAAAGATAGGGGCAAGCACCACATGTTAAAGGATCTATGACAATATGACTTCTATGTGAATATGAACAAGCATAAATCATTAAGTTGTCTTCGTGGTCCAACGTCAAATTTTTTGGCATATAATATTTTGATGAGGGCTCACAATCACAAAAGATTTCTAGGATAGTATTTATATGTGAATCTTCTATTCCCTTATTAATTCTACTTATACTTTTCCTTATGTGATGCCATCACCTACCATAGGATTAGTATATAATATTTTTCATTATTTCTTTCTTTTCTTTTATTTATTACCTTTCTCTTATTTCTTTTCTTTTATTTGCGACATGAAAGTAAAGAAAGCAAAAACTCAAACTAAACTTTATTATACAACTTGCACACGATTACAAGGATAGATCACTAAGGAAACTCTCAAAGAAGAAAGGATCAAACTAAACTTTTATTCATCTAAAGCAAAAGATGGAACTAAAATAAGTAAAAGTAATAAGATAGTGGGATGATACAATACCAGGGCATCTCCCCCAGGCTTGGCGAAAGCCAAGGGGAGTGCCCATACCCAATACTCAGTTCTCTTTTGGTGGTGAAGAAGGTGATGTTGGTGACGAAGAAGTGTTCTCGTATTTCCAGGCAATGGTGGTGGTGAGAAAGTGGAGGGTTTCCCCTTAGCTTCCCCCAGTTTTTGCCGGAGAATAAAATTATCTATCCTCAACTCGTCATTATCCATCTCGAGTTTTATTATCCTCTTGCATAACGCCTCCATGCTCTCGTTTTTGAACCGGGGAGGAACCGATTCATCTTCTTCCTCTTCGGAGGTCCAGCTATAGTGCCCCTCATCCCCATAGGAATTGGGGTTTGCGATGAAATCAGCAACATAGCTCTCACCCTCAGAGTCTTGGGAAGACATATTTTCATATCTATCAGGAAAGCAGCAAGAAAAAGAGAACAGAGGATTTCTTCACGATACGGTGATCAAAAGGTTCGGGAAGTATATATAAATTTCTTATCTTGGAGGACAAGCATATGGTAGAAAAACGGAGTATAGAAGGTGTCCCAGGTGGGCACAACCCACCTGGGTGCGCCACGCAAGCCTGGTGCACCCTAGTATCATGTGCCCACCAGGGGACACTTCCTGGAAGTTTCTTTATTTCCAATAATTTTAAATATCCCAAAACAGAAAGAAAAAATGTGGATTTTTCGAAGTCTGTTTACTTATCGTATCACGTACCTCCTTATTTTCACGATTCTGGAGTGTTCCGGAAGGACTCTTTTATGTGTTCTTCCGGTGTCAAAGTTTGGATAATATTACTTTCAACATTAATAGGTGTACTTGAGATATAATGCTTTATTTGTTGCCCATAGACAACCTTCGGGTTAGTACCTTCGGAATTATTTATTTTGATGGCTCCAGACCGGTAAACCTCCTCGATGACATATGGGCCTTCCCATTTTGAGAGGAGTTTTCCTACAAAGAATCTGAAACGAGAGTTGTACAAAAAACATATTCTCCGACTTTAAACTCACGCTTTTGAATTCTTTTGTCATGCCACATTTTAACTTTTTCTTTGAATAATTTTACATTTTCATAAGCTTGGGTTCTCCATACATCTAGAGAGCTAATATCAAATAACCTCTTTTCACCAGCAAGTTTGAAGTCATAATTGAGTTCTTTGATTGCCCAAAATGCTTTATGTTCTAACTCAATAGGCAAATGACAAGTTTTTTCATAAACCATTTTATAAGGAGACATACCAATAGGATTTTTATGTGTTGTTCTATAAGCCCAAAGTGCATCATCTAATTTCTTAGACCAATTCTTCCTGGACCTACTAATAGTCTTTTGCTAGATTATTTTTATTTCTCTGTTGCTAAGTTCAACTTGATCACTAGACTGAGGGTGATATGGTGATGCAATTCTATGGTTAACATCATACTTGGCAAGCATTTTACGGAAAGCACCATGAATGAAGTGTGAACCACCATCAGTCATTAAATATCTAGGGACTCCAACCCTTGGGAAAATAACTTCCTTAAGCATTTTAATAGAGGTGTTGTGATCAGCACTACTGGTTGGAATAGCTTCTACCCATTTAGATCAAGAGCAACCAAACTATATGTATACCCATTAGAGGAAGGAAAAGGCCCCATATAATCAAATCCACAAACATCAAATGGTTCAACAACAAGTGAATAATTCATAGGCATTTCTTGATGCTTACTGATATTACCTATTCTTTGACATTCATCACAAGATAAGACGAACTTACAGGCATCCTTGAAGAGAGTAGGCGAATAAAATCCAGACTTCGATACCTTATGAGCAGTCCTATCTCCAGCATGATGCCCTCTATAAGCTTCGGAGTGACATTTTCATAGGATTTGTCCCTGTTCATGCTCAGGTACACAACGTCTAATAATACCATCTACTCCTTCTTTATAAAGGTGTGGGTCATCCCAAAAGTAATGTCTTAAATCATGGAAGATTTTTTCTTTTGTTGGTATGTAAAGGTAGGTGGTAAATATTTAGCAACAATGTAATTAGCATAGTCAGCATACCAAGGAGTACCATGAGAAACATTTACTGCAGCTATCTACTCATCAGGAAAACTATCATCAATAGGTAGTGGGTCATCAAGCACATTTTCAAGCCTAGACAAATTATCAGTTACTAGGTTCTCAAGTCCTTTTCTATCAATGATATGTAAATCAAATTCTTGTAATAAGAGAACCCATCAAATAAGTATATGTTTGTCATATTTCTTTTTCATAAGATATTTAATAGCAGCATGGTCTGTGTGAACAGTTACTTTGGAATCAACAATGTAAGGTCTAAACTTATGACAAGCAAACACCACTGCTAAGAATTCTTTTTCAGTAGTAGTATAATTTCTTTGAGCACTGTCTAGAGTTTTACTAGCATAATGAATAACATTCAGCTTCTTATCAACTCTTTGTCCTAGAACAGCACCAACAGCATAATCACTAGCATCACACATAATTTCAAAAGGCAAGTTCCAGTCAGGTGGTTGAACAATAGGTGCAGAAATTAAAGCTTTCTTAAGTGTTTCAAAGGCTTCTAAACAATCATCATCAAAAACAAAGGGAATATCCTTTTGCAAGAGATTAGTGAGAGGCCTAGAGTTTTTTGAAAAGTCCTTGATAAATCTCCTATAAAAACCAACATGACCTAAGAAACTATGAATACCTTTTATATCTTTAGGACACGACATTTTCTCAATTGCATCAACCTTAGCTTGGTCCACTTCAATACCTCTTTCAGAAATTTTATGACCCAAGACAATGCCTTCATTAACCATAAAGTGGCACTTCTCTCAATTCAAGACAAGATTTGTTTGTTCACATCTCTGCAAAACTCGATCAAGATTGCTTAAACAATCATCAAAAGACTTCCCATAAACAGAAAAGTCATTCATGAAAACCTCAACAATCTTTTCACAAAAGTCAGAGAATATAGCAGTCATACATCTTTGAAAGGTAGCATGTGCATTACATAAACCAAAAGGCATACATCTATAAGCATAGGTTCCAAAGGGACAAGTAAAAGTGGTCTTTTCTTGATCAGGTTGAGAAACAGGTATTTGTGAAAAGCCAGAATATCCATCAAGGAAGCAAAAGTGTGTGTGCTTAGATAATCTTTCAAGCATTTGATCAATAAAAGGCAAAGGGGTAATGATCTTTTCTAGTTGCTTTATTTAATTTTCTAAAATCAATTACCATTCTGTAGCTTGTAGCAATTTTTTGTGGAATAAGTTCATTCTTATCATTAGGAACAATAGTTATACCTCCTTTCTTAGGAACACAATGAACACGACTTACCCATCTACTATCAGCTATGGGATAGATTATACCTGCTTCTAGAAGTTTTAATATTTCCGTTCTTACCACTTCTTTCATCTTTGGATTTAACCGATGTTGGTGATCAACAATGGGTTTAGCATCAGGTTCCATATTAATTTTGTGCTGACATAGAGTGGGACTAATGCCCTTTAAATCATCAAGAGTATATCCAATGGCAGCTCGGTGCTTCCTTAGAACTTTCAATGATCTTTCTTCTTCATGTTCTAAAAGGTTAGCACTAATAATAACATGATATATCTTCTTTTCATCAAGATAAGCATATTTCGAAGTGTCTGGCAATTGTTTTAATTCAAACACAGGGTCACCTTTAGGTGGAGGAGGACCTCCTAGAGTTTCAATAGGCAAATTGTGTTTAAGCAGAGGACGTTGTTCAAAGAAAATTTTATCTATTTCATGCATATGTAAATCATTTTCATGGTCTAGCAAATATTGTTCTAAAGGATCAGTAGGTGGTACAACAATAGAAGCAAGACCAATTAATTCATCCGTATTGGGCAATTATTTTTCATGAAGATTTCTACTAAACTTGGAAAAATTAAACTCATGAGACTCATTACCAAAACTAACACCGAAAGTTTGTTTCTCACAATCTATTCTAGCATTAACGGTGTTCAAGAAAGGTCTACCAAAGATAATGGGAAAAAAGTCATCTTGTGGGGAACCAAGAACAAGAAAATCAGTAGGGTATTTATGTTCCCACACAAGACTTCAACATCTCTAATAATCCCAATTGGTGATATAGTGTCTCTATTAGCAAGTTTAATAGTAACATCAATTTCTTCTATCTCTGCGGGTGCTATGTCATTCATAATTTCTTGATATAATGTGTAGGGAATAGCACTCATACTAGCACCTATGTCACATAAAACATGATAACAGTGATCTCCTATTTTAGTTGAGATGATAGACATGCCAACAACAGGTCTATGTTTACCCTTTTTATCAGGTTTGGCAATTCTAGCAGCTTCTTCACAGAAGTAAATAACATGCCCATCCATATCTACCTCTAAGATATCTTTAACCATAGCAATACTAGGTTCTAATTTAATTTGTTCATCAGGTTTAGGTGTTCTAATATAGCTTTTGTTAACCACAGTTGAAACTTTAGCATGTTCCTTTATCCTAATAGGGAAACGTGGTTTCTCAATATAAGCAGAAGGAACAACTGGGTCAACATTATAAAGTATGGTTCTTCTTTAACTAGTACTGGTTCTTTAGTTTCTTCTTTAATAGGTGGGTGATATTTAAACCACTTCTCCTTAGGGAGTTCAACATGAGTAGCAAATGATTCACAAAAGGAGGCTACTATCTCAGAGGCAAGTCCATATTTAGTGCTATACTTTTGAAAAGCATCGGTATCCATAAAAGATTTGACACAATCATACTTAAGTTTAATACCTGACTCTTTACCTTTTCGAGTTCTCAATCTTTAGAGTTGTGTTTAATTCTTTCCAAAAGATCCCACCGAAATTCAATAGTCTTCTTCATAAAGGAACCAACACAAGAAGTATCAAGCATGGTTTGATCATTACGAGAAAGCCGAGCATAAAAATTCTAGACAACAATTTCTCTTGAGAGCTCATGATTGGGGCATGAATATAACATTGACTTAAGCCTCCCCAAGATAGAGTGATACTTTCTCCTTCACGAGGCCAAAAATTATAATTCTGCTCACGATGAACTAGATGCTTAGGATAAAAATTTTGACGGAACTCCAATTTCAAATGATTCCAATTCCAAGATCTAATATCATCGCATAGCCTATACCACCCCAATGGTTTTCCCTTCAAAGATAAAGGGAAAACCTTTTTCATAACTTTATCTCCAAGTAAACATGCAAGCTTAAACAATCCACAAATTTGTTCCACATATATCAAGTGCATATCAGGATGTTCGGTTCCATCTCCTGCATAAGGATTAGCTAGCAGTTGTTCTATCATACCCGAAGGAATTTAATATTCAATATTTTCAGAAGGTGCAGTAGGTTGTGGGGTAGCTAATTGTGGTTCCGGACGAGGTGAAGATACCCTGAACAAACCCCTCAAAGGATTGTTTTCCATAGTAACAAGTGGCAATAAATTTCAGCACACTATATAAATGTTTCCTTACCAAATTCCACTTACCAAAGGCACTTCACTCCCTGGCAACGACGCCAGAAAATAGCCTTGATGACCCACAAGTATAGGGGATCAATTTTAGCTCTTTTCGATAGGTAAGAGTGTCGAACCCAACGAGGAGCAGAAGGAAATGACAAGCAGTTTTCAGCAAGGAGATGTCTGCAAGTGCTGAAATTGTAAGTAACATAGTAGTTTGTTAGCAAGATAATTTGTAACGAGCAAGTAACGATAGTAGTAACAAAAGTGCAGCAAGGTAGCCCAATCCTTTTGAGGCAAAGGACACGCCAAAATGGCCTCTTATGATGAGCAATGCGTTCTTGAGGGTACACGGGAATTTCATCTAGTCACTTTCATCATGTTGGTTTAATTCGTGTTCGGTACTTTGATAATTTGATATGTGGGTGGACCGGTGCTTAGGTGTTGTTCTTACTTGAACAAACCTCCTACTTATAATTAAGTCTCCCACAAGCATCCGCAACTACGAGAAAAGTATTAAGAATAAATTCTAACCATAGTATTAAACTTTTGGATCCAATCGGTCCCTTACAGAATAGCGCATAAACTGGGGTTTAAGTTCCTGTCACTCTCTCAACCCATCATCTAATTGCTACTCCATAATGCATTCCCTTAGGCCCAAATATAGTGAAGTGTCATGTAGTCGACGTTCACATGACACCACTAAGGGAATCACAACATACATACTATCAAAATATAGAGCACATATCAAATTCACATGATTACTTGCAACATGATTTCTCCTGTGACCTCAAGAACGGTTCCAAGGTCGAGGTGACGATGCGCGTCGAGAATGGTTCCAAGGTCGATGTGATCGCCGTCGGCACGTTACCTCTGCATTTACCTACGGGATTAGTTTTAAACCTCAATAATTGTTATTTAGTGCCAGCTTTGAGCATGAACATTGTATCAGGATCTCGTTTAATACGAGATGGCTACTCATTTAAATCCGAGAATAATGGTTGTTCTATTTATATGAGAGATATGTTTTATGGTCATGCCCCGCTGGTCAATGGTTTATTCTTATTTAATCTCGAACATGATGTTACACATATTCATAGTGTGAATACCAAAAGATGTAAGGTTGATAATGATAGTCCCACATACTTGTGGCACTGCCACCTTAGTCACATTGGTGTCAAACGCATGAAGAAACTCCATGCAGATGGACTTTTGGAGTCTCTTGATTATGAATCATTTGACACGTGCGAACCATGCCTCATGGGCAAAATGACCAAGACTCCGTTCTCCGGAACAACGGAGTGAGCAACCAACTTATTGAAAATCATACATACTGATGTGTGCGGTCCAATGAGTGTTGAGGCTCGCGGTGGCTATCGTTATGTTCTCACCCTCACTGATGACTTGAGTAGATATGGGTATGTCTACTTAATGAAACGCAAGTCTGAGACCTTTGAAAAGTTCAAGGAATTTCAAAGTGAGGTTGAGAATCAACTTGACAGGAAAATCAAGTTCTTGCGATCAGATCGTGGGGGAGAATACTTGAGCCACGAATTTGGCACGCACTTAAGGAAATGTGGAATAATTTCACAACTCACGCCGCCTGGAACACCTCAGCGTAATGGTGTGTCCGAACGTCGTAATCGCACTCTATTGGATATGGTGCGATTTATGATGTCTCTTACCGATCTACCGCTGTCATTTTGGGGCTATGCTTTAGAGACTGCCGCATTCACTTTAAATAGGGCTCCATCGAAATCCGTTGAGACGACACCGTATGAATTATGGTTTGGGAAGAAACTTAAGCTGTCGTTTCTAAAAGTTTGGGGATGCGATGCTTATGTGAAGAAACTTCAACCTGAAAAGCTCGAGCCCAAATTGGAAAAATGCGTCTTCATAGGATACCCTAAAGAAACTATTGGGTATACCTTCTACCTCAGATCCGAAGGCAAGATCTTTGTTGCCAAGAATGGATCCTTTCTAGAGAAAGAGTTTCTCTCGAAAGAAGTAAGTGGGAGGAAAGTAGAACTTGATGAAGTATTGCCTCTTGAACCGGAAAGTGGCGGAGCTCAAGAAAATGTTCCTGAGGTGCCTGCACCAACTAGAGAGGAAGTTAATGATGATGATCATGAAACATCAGATCAAGTTGCTACTGAACTTCGTAGGTCCACAAGGACACATTCCGCACCAGAGTGGTACGGCAACCCTGTCCTGGAAATCATGTTGTTAGACAATGGTGAACCTTCAAACTATGAAGAAGCGATGGCGGGCCCAGATTCCGACAAATGGCTGGAAGCCATGAAATCCGAGATAGGATCCATGTATGGAAACGAAGTATGGACTTTGGCTGACTTGCCCGATGATCGACGAGCCATAGAAAATAAATGGATCTTTAAGAAGAAGACAGACGCGGATGGTAATGTGACCATCTATAAAGCTCAGCTTGTCGCTAAGGGTTATTGACAAGTTCAAGGGGTTGACTACGATGAGACTTTCTCACCCGTAGCGAAGCTGAAGTCCGTCCGAATCATGTTAGCAATCGCCCCATTCTATGATTATGAGATATGGCAAATGGACGTCAAAACGACATTCCTTAATGGTTTCCTTACGGAAGAATTGTATATGATGCAACCGGAAGGTTTTGTCGATCCTAAGAATGCTGACAAGGTGTGCAAGCTCCAACGCTCAATCTATGGGCTGGTGCAAGCATCTCGGAGTTGGAACATTCATTTTGATGAGATGATCAAAGCGTTTGGGTTTACACAGACTTATGGAGAAGCCTGCGTTTACAAGAAAGTGAGTGGGAGTGATGAGGACATCAATACCATTGTTACACCCACAGCCCCTACTGTTACATATACTGGACCAATTACTAGAGCTCGCGCACGCCAATTAAATTACCAGGTACTTTCGTTTCTTGGTAATGATTCTAATGTTCATGAGATTATGATGCTGCCTAAATTGGATACATTTGTTTTGCTTACAAATGAAGGGCCTAGCTTGGAGAAGGATGAACATTGGAGCAAGAACACACATGGAGTTGATGGCATGCGCAAGGGGATCAAGAACGGAGTTATAAGTGATGATTTCAGGACTTTGAAGCCGCCATAAGGAGTGCATGAAGCCTTGGACGAAATATACAAGATGCCACTTCATAATATTCGTCCATAGGCTATTCTAGGTGCTGCGTCACCTTATTAATGGGCCAGGCCCATGTAATTTCGAAATACTTAAGTATAGGCTATTTTTAGTGTCCGTATGTGTGGGGAAACAAGAGTTAGGGTTGGTTTCGGACCCCACCCTCAAGGGCCACGAAATTCCCCCCTCTTCCTCCATATATACAGCCCTTAGGGCGTCGTTTAGACTTTGGGTTTTGTTTAGATTAAAAGTTCGCCATAGCTGCAACTTCGCGTACTTCCTTTGTGTCCAACGACCAGACCAAGACGTCACAGAACCCCACCTTGATCAATAAAGCTTTCATCTTATATTCGCAATATCCCGATTGCAATCTCAGTTTCTTGCTTGTTCTTCGTTTGCTCGCAGGAAACAGACCCTCATGGTCAGGTTGATCGTGCTCCGGCGTGGTCAATAACCCTCGGAAGTTGGTTTAGCGATTGCTAAGGCGCGACGTCTCGCACGTTCGTAGTCGGATCATCAAGGTCGACTCCCACAGAAAACGATAGCCACCATCTCATCGAAACATCGGGACACCTTAGCCTCTATCAAGTGGTATCAGATTTCCAGGTTGCTCGGTGAGATTTTACAGTTTTTCATAGATTAGATCGAGTCTGTTCTTCATACCTACAGTCCACAAAAAGCCAGAAAAAAAATTAGGGTTAGTTCATCATATCCGAACCAATCTGAGCCTTTGCATAATCTTTTTAGGGTTTTTGCTTTGCTGAATTTGCGGTTGCATCGTCGTGTCAAGTTGCTGGTCTTAGAGTCTAGTCTTTTAGAGTTTCGAGTTCTGGTCATAAGTTGTCACGCCGTCGCCGCACCATCATCATCGCCCATCTACCACTTTTGCTTATCCGCCACCGCTCTGAATCCATATCCATATACCACCACCAATCTGTATCCATATACCACC
Source organism: Triticum dicoccoides (assembly GCF_002162155.2). NCBI lineage: Eukaryota > Viridiplantae > Streptophyta > Magnoliopsida > Poales > Poaceae > Triticum > Triticum dicoccoides. The sequence goes on along the minus strand of NC_041382.1, from coordinate 611,153,086 downwards.
ACCAATCTGTATCCATATACCACCACCGCTGCCATATACCACAACCATATATCCACCACCAATCCGAGTTCTTCTCATATTAGGTTTGTTCTTGAGATCAATCTAAATTCCGTTTCGTGTTTCCTTGCCTGCGTAGGTCTCGAAAAAAAAGAGTGGAGACCCCCGGGCAGTTTTTAGGCCAAAATTTTCACGGGCAAATTTTTTTTCCCTATCCTATTTTTAGGCTTTTCTGAGTCTTTTGAGCCACGTGCCATCATAGTGATTTTTTGTCGCACTTTTTCGTCGTCGCTGCCCTGATTTCCGAAAAAAGTGAAAAAAAAAGCGTGCCCATCCTATCAGTTTGACGAGGGAAGACACTCGCCATTATAGTGATTTTTCGCAAACAAAAAGAGAAGCGCAAAAAAAGGAGCGCAAAAAAAAAGAGCGAAAAAAAAGAGGAGCGCAAAAAAAAGAGTGCAAAAAAAAGAGCGAAAAAAAGAGTTCCAGAGTGTGCTTTTCCCTTATTTACGTGCAGCGCCGTGATTTTGTTAGTGTTCTAGGCTCGCGTCTCTAGCACAGTCTAGTCTAGGACCAGCACAGTATCGTCATTGAGCGTTTATTCAACTTTGCATCTCTGAATTGATTATTGCTGACCTTTTTTGCTACCATACTATAAGCCTTCCCAGCTCCACATACATCTACGTCGTGCGTTTGACTCTCCCTGGCAATCGCTCTATCCAAGCTTTTGAGAGTTTTGACTACAACGGTTGCCGATCACCGTCTGCTGTTGGGTAAGAACTGGTAAGAATTTGAGATTTGCTTGACGGATTTGTGACACCCGCCACCACCACCACTTGTTAGTAGTCTGTAGGATCATCTTCGTGTGTGTTTCTATTGCTGCTAACCATGCCAGGATCACAAGTCGACGAGACTGACTGGGAGAACTTGATGAACAAGGAGCTTCATGATACGTTTCAGCAAATGATGAGTGGACAGGTGCAAGATGTGATAAACAGATTTGAAGAGGCCATGGAGAAGATAGATGGCATGGAGAAGACGTTTGAAACAAAGCTCGATAACAAGTTTGCTGAATTGCTTTCGCGTTTTCCACCACCAGCACCGGTCGCTCCTTCCACACCTCTGCAATAACAGCAACAACATCGACTACCTCCACGTCAGGAAACAGCCCTCCGCCGAGCGAGCCGTGTCCCTCTTCAGTCGGGCCAAACTGCTGGTGCTGCTGTTGATACTTCTGTGGCTCCTACTGCTGATGTGGAGGAGGATGATTATGTGGGAGATTATGAGGATGAGGTTGATCAAAATCAGAACTACGTGCCACCACAAGCACAACAACCACCAGGTCGTCCACATGCAAATAATGGCAATGGTAGGGCTCACCCTCAGGTACGAGATCATGACCATCTCCCTAAACTAAAATTGAATATTCCACCATTTGAGGGTAGATATGTTCCTGATATATATCTTACTTGGGAGTTAGAAACTGAACAACGATTTACATGTTTACAATATCCCGAGGAGAGACGTGTTCCTGCTGCTGTTTGTGCATTCACTAGTTTTGCATGTGTTTGGTGGTCTGAGCATTGTAGATTATATCCTATTCCGGCTACTTGGGCTGCTTTGAAAACTGCTATGCGTATTCGTTGGGTTCCACCATATTATCAACGTGAATTACTTCAAAAATTGTAGCGCTTAAGACAGGGAAAAAATTCTGTAGAAAAATATTATCAGGAATTACAAACTGGCATGATTAGATGTGGTATTGTTGAGGAGAATGAAGCTATGCTTGCATGTTTTATGGGTGGATTAAATAGAGAGATTCGGACGATTCTAGAGTATAAGGAGTATACTAATATCACTCGTTTATTCCATCTTGCTTGTAAAGCTGAACGTGAAGTGCAGGATCGACAGGCATTGGCGCAGACTAACTTTTCTGCAGGTCGACCTTCATCATGGACACCACGTGAATCATCTACTTCCACACGTTCTGCTACACCGGCGCCTCCGTCGGCTGCCACCTCCAACTGTGATACAATAAAGCATGCACAATCACCACTATCTGCCAAGAGCACACCTTTTGGGCCTGCAAAGAGCTCTTCTTCATCCATGGCATCAACAGGGCAAACACATGATATTATTTGTCGACGTTGCAAGGGTGGAGGTCATTATGCGAGAGAATGCCCATCTAAGCGTGTGATGATTGTTACTGAGGATGGTGGGTATGAGTCCGCTAGTGACTATGATGAGGAGACTTTGGCTCTTATTACACGTGAAGAACACGGTGGAGACGATTCTGATCATGAGACGCAATACATGGCTCCTGAAGATGCTGACAGGTATGAATATTTAGTTGCTCAACGTGTTTTGAGTGTGCAGGTTACACAAGCTGAGCAAAATCAGAGGCATAATTTGTTCCATACAAAGGGAGTCGTGAAGGAACGTTCTGTTCGCGTGATCATAGATGGAGGGAGCTGCAATAACTTGGCTAGCATGGAGATGGTGGAGAAGCTATCTCTCACCACAAGACCACATCCACATCCTTACTACATCCAATGGTTCAACAACAGCGGCAAGGTTAAGGTAACACGTACTGTTCGTGTGCATTTTAGTATCTCTACATATGCTGATTATGTTGATTGTGATGTGGTACCTATGCAAGCATGTTCCTTATTACTTGATAGACCATGGCAATTTGATAAAAATTCTATACACCATGGTAGAAACAATCAGTATACTCTTGTTCATAACGATAAAAATATTACTTTGCTTCCTATGACTCCTGATTCCATTTTGAAAGATGATATTAATAGAGCTAATAAAGCAAAACAGGAGACAAATAAGAGTGAAAATCAGATTGTGGCAAAAGAATTTGAGCACCAAATGAAGCCTAATAATAAACCATCTACTGTTGTTTCTGAAATTAAATTGAAAAGTGCATGTTTACTTGCCACCAAATCTGATATTGATGAGCTAGATTTTAGCAAATCTGTTTGCTATGCTTTTGTGTGCAAAGAGGCATTATTTTCATTCGAGGACGTGCCTTCCTCTTTGCCCCCTGCTGTCACTAACATTTTGCAGGAGTTCGCTGACGTCTTTCCACAAGACGTGCCACCGGGATTACCACCTATTCGAGGGATTGAGCATCAAATTGACTTAATTCCCGGTGCTTCACTACCCAACCGTGCACCATACCGTACCAATCCAGAGGAGACGAAGGAGATTATGCGTCAAGTACAAGAACTGCTCGACAAAGGTTATATACGCGAATCCCTTAGTCCTTGTGTTGTTCCTATCATTTTAGTGCCGAAAAAGGATGGTACGTCGCGTATGTGCGTTGATTGTAGAGGCATTAATAATATTACTATTCGTTATCGTCATCCTATTTCTAGGCTAGATGATATGCTTGATGAATTGAGTGGCTCTACAATATTCTCCAAAGTTGATTTGCGTAGTGGATACCATCAAATTCGTATGAAATTGGGTGATGAATGGAAAACAACATTTAAAACTAAGTTTGGATTATATGAGTGGTTAGTCATGCCTTTTGGGTTAACTAATGCACCTAGTACTTTCATGAGGTTAATGAACGAAGTTTTACGTGCTTTTATTGGACGATTTGTGGTAGTTTACTTTGATGACATATTGATTTATAGCAAATCTTTGGAGGAACATTTGGAACATTTACGTGCTGTTTTTATTGCTCTACGTGATGCACGTTTGTTTGGAAACCTTGGAAAGTGCACCTTTTGCACCGACCGAGTATCTTTTCTTGGCTATGTTGTTACTCCACAGGGAATTGAAGTTGATAAAGCCAAGATTGAAGCTATTGAGAGTTGGCCGCAGCCCAAAACGGTCACACAAGTGAGGAGTTTCCTTGGCCTCGCTGGTTTCTATAGGCGTTTTGTGAGAGATTTCAGCACCATTGCTGCATCTCTCAACGAACTTACAAAGAAGGATGTGCCTTTTGTTTGGGGTACCGCACAGGAAGAAGCTTTCACGGTATTGAAAGATAAGTTGACACATGCTCCTTTACTCCAACTTCCTAATTTCAATAAGACTTTTGAGCTTGAATGTGATGCTAGTGGAATTGGATTAGGAGGTGTGTTATTACAAGATGGAAAACCTGTTGCATACTTTTCTGAAAAATTGAGTGGGCCTAGTCTAAACTATTCTACTTATGATAAAGAATTATATGCTCTTGTTCGAACCTTAGAAACATGGCAACATTATTTATGGCCCAAGGAATTTGTTATACATTCTGATCATGAATCTTTGAAACACATTAAAAGTCAAGCAAAACTGAACCGTAGACATGCTAAATGGGTTGAATTCATTGAGACTTTCCCTTATGTTATTAAACACAAGAAGGGTAAAGAAAATGTTATTGCTGATGCCTTGTCTCATCGTTATACTATGCTTTCACAACTTGACTTTAAAATATTTGGTTTGGAGACCATCAAAGATCAATATGTTCATGATGCTGAATTTAAAGATGTATTGCAGAATTGTAAGGAAGGGAGAACTTGGAACAAGTTCGTTCTTAACGATGGATTTGTGTTTCGTGCTAACAAGCTATGCATTCCAGCTAGCTCCGTTCGTCTTTTGTTGTTGCAGGAGGCGCATGGAGGAGGATTAATGGGACACTTTGGCGTCAAGAAGACGGAGGATATACTTGCTACACATTTCTTTTGGCCAAAGATGAGACGGGATGTTGAGCGTTTTGTTGCTCGCTGCACTACATGTCAAAGAGCTAAGTCACGACTCAATCCTCATGGTTTATATATGCCTTTGCCTGTACCTAGTGTTCCTTGGGAGGATATATCTATGGACTTTGTTTTAGGTTTACCTCGAACAAAGAAGGGGAGGGATAGCATATTTGTTGTCATGGATAGGTTCTCGAAAATGGGACACTTTATACCATGTCATAAAAGCGATGATGCTGTTAATGTTGCTGATTTGTTCTTTCGTGAAATTATTCGCTTACATGGTGTGCCAAATACTATTGTTTCAGATCGTGATACTAAATTTCTTAGCCACTTTTGGAGATGTTTATGGGCTAAGTTGGGGACTAAGCTGCTTTTTAGTACTACTTGTCACCCCCAAACTGATGGACAAACTGAAGTAGTCAATAGAACATTGTCTACTATGCTTAGGGCTGTTTTGAAGAATAACAAGAAAATGTGGGAAGAATGCTTGCCTCATATTGAATTTGCTTATAATCGTTCATTGCATTCTACTACTAAGTGATGAGGACATGACTACCTTGGATATGACCAAAAATATTGCATATATGCATATTTGTCAGGTGATTTCTAGTGCAAACTATTCAATAATCTATTTATGTTATCCAGAACAAAAATACTTCACACACTTTTGTGTTTTGTCTAATTGCAGGTGTATGGGACATTTGTACAATCCACATATGAAGATAAGGAAGAAAGAGATGTTTATTTGCTGTCCAAAAAGTTCTCTCACGTCACTTTTGGCCCAAGAGAAGATAGAGTCCAAGTCTCTCACGTTCTGGATTCAGATTCGGACTGCACAGACATACCTGACTCAAAACGCACACAAGTTTTTCATACGGACTCCGAATTGGGTGATTCTTTTTTTGTTGGAAACTACATTTCGTGCACTTTCCAACCCAATTGGAATCACCTTCAAATTCGTCCGGAGCGTTGAGTTGTGGACGAAACAATCTGATGCTGCAGCAGAATCCGAGTCAAACTACAAGTCCAAAGGTGTTACATCACCTCCACTTGGGCCCATTGGCCTTGTACGACCTAGATTTAGTTTTAGGCTGCCTTGGGACGTCCTCCCACCTCCTTGGCCGCCACCCCTTGCTCCCATATAAGTAGATCCATCTAGTAGCTTTTCCTTGGGATTTGTTTAGTTAAAAGTTAGCCATTGCAACTTCGTGTACTTCGTTTGTGTCCAACGACCAGACCAAGACCGCTTCCGGATCCCCACCATTATCAATACTTCATATATATTTGCAATATTCAGATTGCTTTATCATATTCTTGCTCGTTCTTCGATTGCTTGCAGGAATAGACCTTCGTGGTCAGGCTGACCGTGCTTCCATCATCGTCAGTAACCTCAGGAGATTGGTTTAGCGATTGCTAAGGCGCAACGTCGTGCACGTTTGTAGTCGGATCGTCAAAGTCTCCTCCACCAAATCGATAGTTATCATCTCATCGAAAGATCGGGACCCTCGCCTCTATCACATAGACATGCTAAATGGGTTGAATTCATTGAGACTTTCCCTTATGTCATTAAACACAAGAAGGGAAAAGAAAATGTTATTGCTGATGCATTGTCTCGTCGCTATACTATGCTTTCACAACTTGACTTCAAAATATTTGGTTTGGAGACCATCAAAGATCAATATGTGCATGATGCTGATTTTAAAGATGTAATGCAGAATTGTAAAGAAGGAAGAATGTGGAACAAGTTTGTTGTTAACGATGGATTTGTGTTTCGTGCTAACAAGCTATGCATTCCAGCTAGCTCCGTTCGTCTTTTGTTGTTGCAGGAGGCGCATGGAGGAGGATCAATGGGACACTTTGGCGTGAAGAAGACGGAGGACGTACTTGCTACACATTTCTTTTGGCCAAAGATGAGACGGGATGTTGAGCGTTTTATTGCTCGCTGCACTACATGTCAAAAAGCTAAGTCACGACTCAATCCTCATGGTTTATATATGCCTTTGCCTGTACCTAGTGTTCCTTGGGAGGATATATCTATGGACTTTGTTTTAGGTTTACCTCGAACAAAGAAGGGGAGGGATAGCATATTTGTTGTCGTGGATAGGTTCTCGAAAATGGCACACTTTATACCATGTCATAAAAGCGATGATGCTGTTAATGTTGCTGATTTGTTCTTTCGTGAAATTATTCGCTTACATGGTGTGCCAAATACTATTGTTTCAGATCGTGATACTAAATTTCTTAGCCACTTTTGGAGATGTTTATGGGCTAAGTTGGGGACTAAGCTGCTTTTTAGTACTACTTGTCACCCCCAAACTGATGGACAAACTGAGGTAGTCAATAGAACATTGTCTACTATGCTTAGGGTTGTTTTGAAGAATAACAAGAAAATGTGGGAAGAATGCTTGCCTCATATTGAATTTGCTTATAATCGTTCATTGCATTCTACTACTAAGATGTGCCCTTTTGAAATTGTGTATGGTTTCCTACCTCGTGCACCTATTGATTTGTCGCCTCTTCCATCTTTAGAGAAGGTTAATTTTGATGCTAAAGAACGTTCTGAATTGATTGTAAAAATGCATGAGTTAACTAAGGAAAACATTGAGCGTATGAATGCTAAATATAAACTTGCTGGAGATAAGGGTAGAAAACATGTTGTGTTTGCGCCTGGAGATCTTGTTTGGTTACATTTGCGTAAAGATAGATTTCCTAATCTGCGCAAATCAAAGCTAATGCCACGTGCTGATGGTCCTTTTAAGGTGTTAGAGAAAATAAATGATAATGCATATAAACTTGAGCTACCTGTAGATTTTGGGGTTAGTCCCACTTTTAACATTGCAGATTTGAAGCCTTATTTGGGTGAGGAAGATGCGCTTCCGTCGAGGACGACTTCATTTCAAGAAGGGGAGGATGATGAGGACATCAATACCATTGTTACACCCACAGCCCCTACTGTTACATATACTGGACCAATTACTAGAGCTCGCGCACGCCAATTAAATTACCAGGTACTTTCGTTTCTTGGTAATGATTCTAATGTTCATGAGATTATGATGCTGCCTAAATTGGATACATTTGTTTTGCTTACAAATGAAGGGCCTAGCTTGGAGAAGGATGAACATTGGAGCAAGAACACACATGGAGTTGATGGCATGCGCAAGGGGATCAAGAACGGAGTTATAAGTGATGATTTCAGGACTTTGAAGCCGCCATAAGGAGTGCATGAAGCCTTGGACGAAATATACAAGATGCCACTTCATAATATTTGTCCATAGGCTATTCTAGGTGCTGCGTCACCTTATTAATGGGCCAGGCCCATGTAATTTCGAAATACTTAAGTATAGGCTATTTTTAGAGTTCGTATGTGCGGGGAAACAAGAGTTAGGGTTGGTTTCGGACCCCACCCTCAAGGGCCACGAAATTCCCCCCTCTTCCTCCATATATACAGCCCTTAGGGCGTCGTTTAGACTTTGGGTTTTGTTTAGATTAAAAGTTCGCCATAGCTGCAACTTCGCGTACTTCGTTTGTGTCCAACGACCAGACCAAGACGTCACAGAACCCCACCTTGATCAATAAAGCTTTCATCCTATATTCGCAATATCCCGATTGCAATCTCAGTTTCTTGCTTGTTCTTCATTTGCTCGCAGGAAACAGACCCTCGTGGTCAGGTTGATCGTGCTCCGGCGTGGTCAATATGAAAGGAAATATGCCCTAGAGGCAATAATAAAGTTATTATTTATTTCCTTATATCATGATAAATGTTTATTATTCATGCTAGAATTGTATTAACCAGAAACATAATACATGTGTGAATACATAGACAAACAGAGTGTCACTAGTATGCCTCTGCTTGACTAGCTCGTTAATCAAAGATGGTTACGTTTCCTAACCATGAACAAAGAGTTGTTATTTGATTAACGAGGTCACATCATTAGTTGAATGATCTGATTGACATGACCCATTCCATTAGCTTAGCACCCGATCGTTTAGTATGTTGCTATTGCTTTTCTTCATGACTTATACATGTTCCTATGACTATGAGATTATGCAACTCCCGTTTACCGGAGGAACACTTTGTGTGCTACCAAACGTCACAACGTAAATGGGTGATTATAAAGGAGCTCTACAGGTGTCTCCAATGGTAGGTGTTGGGTTGGCGTATTTCGAGATTAGGATTTGTCACTCCGATTGTCGGAGAGGTATCTCTGGGCCCTCTCGGTAATGCACATCACATAAGCCTTGCAAGCATTACAACTAATATGTTAGTTGTGAGATGATGTATTACGGAACGAGTAAAGAGACTTGCCGGTAACGAGATTGAGCTAGGTATTGGATACCGACGATCGAATCTCGGGCAAGTAACATACCGATGACAAAGGGAACAACGTATGTTGTTATGCGGTCTGACCGATAAAGATCTTCGTAGAATATGTAGGAGCCAATATGGGCATCCAGGTCCCGCTATTGGTTATTGACCGGAGACGTGTCTCGGTCATGTCTACATTGTTCTCGAACCCGTAGGGTCCGCACGCTTAAGGTTACGATGACAGTAATATTATGAGTTTATGCATTTTGATGTACCGAAGGTTGTTCGGAGTCCCGGATGTGATCACGGACATGACGAGGAGTCTCGAAATGGTCGAGACGTAAAGATTGATATATTGGAAGCCTATGTTTGGATATCGGAAGTGTTCCGGGTGAAATCGGGATTTTACCGGAGTACCGGGAGGTTACCGGACCCCCCCCCGGGAGCTATATGGGCCTTAGTGGGCTTTAGTGGAAAGGAGAAAGGGGCAGCCCAAGATGGTTGTGCGCCTCCCCCCTTCCCCTAGTCCTATTAGGACTAGGAGAGGTGGCCGGCCCCCTCTCTCTCTTTCCCCCCTCAAGGAATCCTATTCCAACTAGGATTGGGGGGGGGGGGAATCCTACTCCCAGAGGGAGTAGGACTCTCCTGGCGCGCCCTCCCTTGGCCGGCCAGCCTCCCCCCTCTAGTCCTTTATATACTGAGGTAGAGGCACCCTAGAAGACACAAGTTGATCCACGTGATCTATTCCTTAGCCGTGTGCAGTGCCCCCAGCCACCATATTCCTCGATAATACTGTAGCGGAGTTTAGGCGAAGCCTTGCTGCTGTAGTGCATCAAGATCATCACCACGCCGTCATGCTGACGGAACTCTTCCCCGACACTTTGCTGGATCGGAGTCCGGGGATTGTCATCGAGCTGAACGTGTGCTCGAACTCGGAGGTGCCGTAGTTTCGGTGCTTGATCGGTTGGATCATGAAGACGTACGACTACTTCCTCTACGTTGCGTCAACGCTTCCGCAGTCGGTCTGCGTGGGTACGTAGACAACACTCTCCCCTCTCGTTGCTATGCATCACATGATCTTGCGTGTGCGTAGGAATTTTTTTGAAATTACTACGAAACCCAACACAATAACCCTCGGAAGTTGGTTTAGCGATTGCTAAGGCGCGACGTCTCGCACGTTCGTAGTCGGATCGTCAAGGTCGACTCCCACAGAAAACGATAACCACCATCTCATCGAAACATCGGGACACCTTAGCCTCTATCAGGGAGCTCTGTAGCATTTCTCATATTGTATGTGGATGACATACTATTGATGGGAAATGATATAGAATTCTTGGAAAGCATAAAGGCCTACTTGAACAAGTGTTTTTCAATGAAGGATCTTGGAAAAGCTGCTTACATATTAGGCATCAAGATCTATAGAGATAGATCGAGACGCCTCATTGGTCTTTCACAGAGTACGTACCTTGACCAGATATTGAAGAAGTTCAATACGGATCAGTCAAAGAAGGGGTTCTTGCCTATGTTGCAAGGTACGAGATTGAGCACGGCTCAATGCCCGACCACGGCAGAAGATAGAGAAAAGATGAGTGTCGTCCCCTATGCCTCGGCCATAGGGTCTATCATGTATGCCATGCTATGTACCAGACCTGATGTAAACCTTGCCGTAAGTTTGGTAGGAAGGTACCAAAGTAATCCCGGCATGGAACACTGGACAACGGTCAAGAATATCCTGAAGTACCTGAAAAGGACCAAGGATATGTTTCTCGTTTATGGAGGTGACGAAGAGCTCGTCGTAAAGGGTTACGTCGATGCTAGCTTCGACACAGATCTGGATGACTCCAAGTCACAAACCGGATACATATATATTTTGAATGGAGGGGCAGTCAGCTGGTGCAGTTGCAAGCAAAGCGTCGTGGCGGGATCTACATGTGAAGCGGAGTACATGGCAGCCTCGGAGGCAGCACAAGAAGCAATCTGGGTGAAGGAGTTCATTACCGACCTAGGAGTTATTCCCAATGCGTCGGGCCTGATGAGTCTCTTCTGTGACAACACTGGAGCTATTGCCCTTGCCAAGGAGCCCAGGTTTCACAAGAAGACCAGACATATCAAGCGTCGCTTCAACTCCATTCGTGAAAATGTTCAAAATGGAGACAGATATTTGTAAAGTGCATACGGACCTGAATGTCGCAGATCCATTGACTAAACCTCTCCCTCGAGCAAAACATGATCAACACCAGAACTCTATGGGTGTTCGATTCATCACAATGTAACTAGATTATTGACTCTAGTGCAAGTGGGAGACTGTTGGAAATATGCCCTAGAGACAATAATAAAATGGTTATTATTATATTTCCTTGTTCATGATAATTGTCTATTGTTCATGCTATAATTGTGTTATCCGGAAATCGTAATACATGTGTGAATATATAGACCACAACATGTTCCTAGTAAGCCTCTAGTTGACTAGCTCGTTGATCAATAGATGGTTACGGTTTCCTGACCATGGACATTGGATGTCATTGATAACGGGATCACATCATTAGGAGAATGATGTGATGGACAAGACCCAATCCTAAGCATAGCACAAGATCGTGTAGTTCGTCTGCTAGAGCTTTTCTAAGTGTCAAGTATCATTTCCTTAGACCATGAGATTGTGCAACTTCCGGATACCGTAGGAGTGCTTTGGGTGTGCCAAACGTCACAACGTAACTGAGTGGCTATAAAGGTACACTACAGGTATCTCCGAAAGTGTCTGTTGGATTGGCATGAATCGAGACTGGGATTTGTCACTCCGTATGACGGAGAGGTATCTCTGGGCCCACTCGGTAATGCATCATCATAATGAGCTCAGTGTGACTAAGTAGTTGGTCACAGGATGATGTGTTACAGAACTAGTAAAGTGACTTGCCGGTAACGAGATTGAACAAGGTATTGGGATACCGACGATCGAATCTCGGGCAAGCAACATACCGATTGACAAAGGGAATTGAATACGGGATTGATTAAATCCTCGACATCCTGGTTCATCCGATGAGATCATCGTGGAATATGTGGGAGCCAACATGGGTATCCAGATCCCGCTGTTGCTTATTGGCCGGAGAGTTGTTTCGGTCATGTCTGCATGGTTCCCGAACCCGTAGGGTCTACACACTTAAGGTTCGGTGACGCTAGGGTTGTAGAGATGTTAGTATGCGGTAACCCAAAAGTTGTTCGGAGTCCCGGATGAGATCCCAGACATCACGAGGAGTTTCGGAATGGTCCGGAGGTAAAGATTTATATATAGGAAGACCAGTTTCGGCCACCAGGAAGGTTTCGGGGGTCACCGATATTATACCGGGACCACCAGAAGGGCCCCGGGGGTCCACCGGGTGGGGCCACCTATCCCGGAGGGCCCCATGGGCTGAATGTGGGAAGGGAACCAACCCCTGGTGGGCTGGTGCGCCCCCCTTGGGCCTCCCCCTGCGCCTAGGGTTAGAAACCCTAGGGGTGGGGGGTGCCTCCACTTGGCTTGGGGGCCAAGCCACCCCTTGGCCGCCGCCCCCCCCCCCATCTAGATGGGATCTAGAGGGGCCGGCACCCCCTGGCCCCTATATATAGTGGAGGGGAGGGAGGGCAGCCGCACCCAAGTCCCTGGCGCCTCCCTCTCCCTCCGTGACACCTCTCCCTCTCGTTGGTGCTTGGCGAAGCCCTGCCGAGATCCCGCTGCTTCCACCACCACGCCGTCGTGCTGCTAGATCTCCATCAACCTCTCCTCTCCCCTTGCTGGATCAAGAAGGAGGAGACGTCTCTCCCAACCGTACGTGTGTTGAACGCGGAGATGCCGTCCGTTCGGCGCTCGGTCATCGGTGATTCGGATCACGACGAGTACGACTCCATCAACCCCGTTCTCTTGAACGCTTTCGCTCGCGATCTACAAGGGTATGTAGATGCACTCCTCTTTCCCTCGTTGCTAGATGACTCCATGGATTGATCTTGGTGATGCGTAGAATTTTTTTAAATTTCTGCTACGTTCCCCAACATGTGGGAGCTCTTTAAACCTACCCATGGAGAAGTATTTTTGTAGTGAAGCTTATCCGGATTGCTAACCTAAAAGGGGGAGCTCCTGTATGACGCCCGCGAGCGTCAAGCTGTCGACCCTTCGCTGAACAGAACCGCGAACGGGCCGGCCCAGTTGGACCTAGCGAAATCCAGGCACGTAAAAAAATATCACCAGAAAACTGTTGCGCCACAAAGAGAGCTCGATCTCGTTATCTCCGACTAGTGTATAGCTAGTCCAAACCAATAAAACAGACACGTACTACTGCTAGATTTTCAGCGCCCAACTTTAAGAACCAATATATATCGCCTGATCAATTAAACTACCATATACAATAGCAGGTCCGTTTCTTTTTTCAAACTTTTCAACATTTCTTGGGGAAAATGAACATTTTTCTTATTTTTTTCATAACGTTTGAAATATTGATTTTTTTTAGAAATTTTATCAAACTTTTAAAAACGAACATTTATTGAAAACATGAACAAAAAATTGACATTTCAAATGATGAACACTTTTTAAATATACATTGAACGTTTTTTGACATATGTTGAACAATTTTTAAATACACACTGAACATTTTTAATGTATGCTGAACAAATATTTAAATACACATTGAACATTTTGGTGATATACGCTGAACAATATTTAAATACTCATTGAACATTTTTGTGAATATATGTTGAATAATTTCAAAATACATAACGAACATTTTCTTAAATATACGATGAACATGTTTGTACATAATATGCAACGAAATGTGTATAATATGCAAAAAGAAAGAAACAAAAGACGGGAAAGAAATAGAAACAGAAAAACAAAAATGAAAGAAACAGAAAAAGAAAGAAAAAGCAGCCGACCGTGGGCCGGCCGAAACTGGGGCGTCGGGTGGCCAGGCTTCAGCGGAGCCACATCCTTTTGACGCCTGCGGGCGTCAAATAGGATCTGCCCCGTATAGGAACCCCGCTCTTGGTCGGGCGGGCAAAAGTCAGGAAGAGAAGAAAAAAAAAGGGGCCCAAAGCATAGATATTAACAAATGAGCGTTATTACCCAAAATCCAGTCCGGGCCATCAGTTTAACAGGCCCACGGAAATAGCCTTTATCCTTTCCTGTCATCCTTTCGCAGAGGATTCGCGCGACTGGGCCGGCCCGTTAGGATTGAAGTCGCGCGAGTAAAAATTCGTACAAAGAAAACTGTGCCTGAGCTAGAATTTGAACTATAGACCTCCCGTATGTGTACGCATCTAGCTAGCCACCACACCGATCAAGCCTTCATGGCAAATATTTGGCTCGAAGTCAAATGAACTAAAAATACCGGCATAAATTGAGTATTACTTAAAAACTGCAAACACTTTTTTGAAATTACAGAACAAAATTTTGAATTTTAGATCAACTTGAAAATCCTGAATATATTTCCTGTACGTGAACAAAAAATTAAATGGAAACCTTTTTTGTAAAACGTGAACAAATTTTCAAATTTCAGAACAATTTTGGAAAACGCAAACATTTTTAAATTGGTGAACATATTTTGAAAACAGGTACAACTTTTGAAATTCAGAAAAAAATTTGAACATGAGAACAATTTTAAAATCCTGAAGATTTTTTGTGCACGTTAATTTTTTTTTGAAAATGGAAACATTTTTTGTAAAATGCGAGCAAATTTTCAAATTCCAGAACATTTTTGAAAACACAAACATTTTTAAAATGGTGACCATATTTTGAAAACTGGTAAACTTTTGAAATGAAGAACAAAATTTTGAACCCGAGAATAATTTTAAAATCCCGAACCTTTTTTGTATATGTGAACAAAATATTGGAAATGGAAACATTTTTCGATAACTTTAAAAAATTGCATTACACACAAAAAACAATTCCATAACATTTTTTTTGAAAATGCAAGCATTTTATAAATTGGTGAGTAAATTTGAAAATTGGTACATATTTTCAAATGCAGAATTTTTTTTAATCTGATACAATTTGAAAATCCCAAAGATTTTTTGTATACATGATTGTTTTTGGAAAATCAAAACATTTTTCTAAAATAAAAAGAAACAATTGTATAAGACGAACAATTTTTAAACTTCAAAATGTCTTTAAAATACTGAAAGAAAATTGGTAACAATTTGTTTTCGAATATTTGGAACAATTTTGAAAATATAAAATTAAAAGAAACAGATAAAAGGAAAAGAAAAAGGAAACAGAAAAAAGAAAAGAAAAAAGAAAAAAGGAATCAGAAAAAAAAGGAAAAGAAGCCAGTTTAAGAACCTTGTAGAAGGATCCCAGATCCGAGAAAACCGGCTAGGAATCTTCTGGAAGGCTCCCAAAACCGGAACTGCCAGCTATACGTGCATTTCTAGATGGGCCGGCCCAATCAATTGCGCACCTGTGCGTTTGGTCGACACTTTGACGCAGAGAGCGTCAAATAGGGAATTCCCCCTCTGCCCTCTCCCACTGGGCAAAAATAGCGGAAACGCTGTTGGTTCTGGCCTGTTGGAGGTTTGTTTGACTCATGCGGGTCTCGTGGCCACCCCGAAAACACGCCACGCGAATCGACGCGGCCGGAGCCTCTTCCCACCCTCTCCGCCTCCACGAATGACGTGACACGAACCCGACCTTGGTAGCGTCCTAGCTCGATCCTCCATGGCCGCCTCCGCATTACTCGCCGCCGTCCTCGCCCTCCAGCTCCTCCATGTGGCCCGCGGCGAGATCAAGACGACGCCGATCGTGTCGGACTCGCGGCCCGTCATCCTGTTCGAGGAGTTCGGCTTCAAGCCCGGCGGCGTCGCGCAGGTCAACGTGTCCGGCGTCTCATGGAGCGTCCCCGAGGGCTCCCCGCCCCAGGCCGTCGACCCGGGGCTCATGGGCTTCATCCTCATCTCCAACACCCTCTTCTTCAAGATCACCAACGAGTCCGAGTACGCCGAGGAGACCGGCAGCTCCTTCTGCCCGCTCACCAGCGAGTACGTGATGCCGCTCTTCCGGCTCAAGGACATCGGGAGTGACGGCGCCGGCGGGGGTAACGTGACCATCGGTGACGCCGACCAGTACACGGTGCTGTTCAGCAGCTGCCAGGACGGCGTCGAGATCACCATGGACGTGCGCACGGAGATGTACAACATGCCCGGCCCCGGCGGCGACAGGGAGTACCTGCCCGTCGGCCTGCTCCCGCTTCCGGGGATCTTCGCCGCCTCGTCCGCGTTGTACTTCGCGTTCCTGGCGGCGTGGGTGTTCGTCTGCATCAAGCAGCGGGCCACGGTCGAGCGGATCCACGCTGTGATGGGGGCGCTGCTGCTGTTCAAGGCCCTGAAGCTGGCGTGCGCCGCCGAGGACGCGTGGTACGTGGGGCGCACTGGCACGCCGCACGGCTGGGACGTCGCCTTCTATGTCTTCGGCTTCTTCAAGGGCATCCTCCTCTTCACGGTCATCGTGCTCATCGGCACCGGCTGGTCCTTCCTGAAGCCATACCTCCAGGTCTGTACATTACGTACGTGCAGTGCATGTAACGACCAACACATGAGGGGCCATGCATGTATTCACAACGATGGTGGGATGGATCGAGAATGCAGGAGCGGGAGAAGAACGTGCTGATGATCATCATCCCGCTGCAAGTGATCGAGAACATCGCATCGGCGATGATCGGGGAGACGGGGCCGGCGGGGCGGGACTGGCTGGCGTGGAACCAGATCTTCCTGCTGGTGGACGTGGTCTGCTGCTGCGCGGTCTTCTTCCCCATCATCTGGTCCATCCGCAACCTGCGGGAGGCCTCCAAGACGGACGGCAAGGCGGCCAGGAACCTCAAGAAGCTCACCCTCTTCAAGCAGTTCTACCTCGTCGTCGTCGGCTACCTCTACTTCACCCGCATCGCCGTCTCGGCCTTCGCCGCCGTGCTCAGCTACAAGTACCAGTGGGTGGTCAACGTCTCCGTCGAGCTCGCCAGCCTCGCCTTCTACGTCTTCGTCTTCTATAACTTCCAGCCGGTGGAGAGGAACCCGTACCTCTACGTTGCGGACGAGGAGGAAGAGGCTGCCGGTGGGCAGCTCGAGCTAGAGGGGACGTTTGAGATCTGATGAGACGTCGATGCATGGATTGGAGGTCAACATATATAGCTGTATACAAACCCCCGGCCCGGCCGTCTCCCTAAGTTTTGTACTGTACTTAATTAAGTGGATATACATACATAGTAGTAGTAGTACTACCTTCTTGCACGGAGCTAATACGTACTGTACAAATTATCATGTAAAGCTCATGCTCAAAGTTCATGCACATACGTCACCCATGGAAAAAAATACATTCAGGGTTCAATCTCTAGTTATCACCGCATTTGGAAATTAGGGTGTCTCTAGCAGATCGGCTAAAACCTTGCCGCCCCGCATTTTGCAAGTTTTCGCTTTTTTGCAGCCCGAATAGGTCCGCTAAAAGCCTGCCAGCCCGGAAAAGTCGTATATCCGTCCTTCCGCTGCTATATATGTACGTACGGGTACGGGGGCCTTTTAGGGCAAATCCTATTTGACGCCCGCAGGCGTCAAAAGGACGAGCCTTCGCTGAAGCAAGTCGACACTTGGGCCGGTCCACGTACGGATCTCGTTCGCTTTTCCTTGTTTCTCGTGTTTTTTTTTCGTTTTTCTTCCATGATTTTTTGCTTCCAGTATTTTCACTGTTTTGGCCGGTTTTCAGTTGTTTTGTTCTGGTTTTTTATTTTTCTGTTTTGATTCCTTTTTGTCGTTTCATTTCCTTTCTTTTATATTTCCTTTTCTATTTTCTGTTTCTGTTCTTCTTCTCATTATTGTGTATTTGTATAAAAAGTTCACCGTGTGTTACAAAAATCTTCAATGTTTTAAGAAAGTGCTCATCGTATATTACGACATAGTTCACCTTGCTCTGTAAAATTGTTCATTGTGTATTACAATAATGTTAATTGTATATTTTCAACTTGTTCAATGTATATTAGAAAATGTTCATTGTATATTATTAAATTGTTTAACATATATTAGAAAATGTTCATTGTGTATTACAAAAATGTTTATTGTATATTATGAAATTGTTCAACGTATATTGACAAAATGTTCATTGTGTATTTAAGTTTTGTTCATCATATATTAAAAAAATTAACATATACCCATAAAATATCCATGTTGGTATTTTAATTTTGTTCAGTATTTTTTTACAAAAACATTCACTGTATTTTAAAATTTCTTCAACGTATATCATAAAAATGTTGAACTTTTTTTTTAAGGATTTGCCCCTGTTCGTTCTACTTTAAGATTGGCGCTGCATATAAGATGTTTGAGGTAGGTAGCTCGGCTGGTTTGCCTCACTGGATTCGAGCATGGGGTCCTCAGTTTGATCCCACGCTTGCGCTTCTTCTTTTTTCGTTTTTTCATTCACAGCGAGATGGTTGGGCCGGCCCGTGTGCGCGTCGCTTCAACGAAGTCGCAACAATCTGACGCACACGGGCGGCATATAGGAGCTCCCCCTATACGGGAGCTCCTAGTCGGCGGTGTAGGCGCCCGTTGGAGAAGTGGCGCCTACAGCGACCAAGAGCGGGCCGCGGCCCAATTAAAACATTGCTAACTATCTGTTCTCAATACAGAAGAAAACAAAAACTACACTTAATCTCCTATAGTGATTCGCGAGTGCTGGGGTTCGAACGGGAGAAACTAGTTAACGAGCGCCTCTTCGGGAGCCTCGCAACGATTAGCGTCACTTGGCACGCTTTCAGCCATTTGCCACGTGTCGCGCTCTGGACGCTCTCTTCGGATTTTGCTTTTTTATTTTTTCGCATGTGTTTTTGGCTTTTTAAACGGGTTTTTTTCCGGGTTTTTTCGACATTTTGGTTTTCCCCCGGTCTTTCTTAGCTTTTCGATAAAAAAAAATTCATGAAAAACTGCGTTTTTTTTCTTTCGTGAAAGTCACGGTTTTTCTTCTGTGAGAGGCACGGTTGTGCTTTAGCAAGAGTCACGGCCATGCCTCTCGGAAATAAAAAAACACGTTTTCTATTTTTTTTCTTTCACGAGAGTCACGGTTTTGCTTTCCCAAGAGACACGGTTGTACTTTCGCGAGAGTCACGGCCGTGCCTCTAGGAAAGGGAAAAACAAAACGCGTTTTCTGTTTTTTTCGTTCGTGAGAGTCACGGTTTTGCTTCCACGAGAGACACGGTTGTGATTACGCGAAAGTCACGGCCGTGCCTCTCGGAAAGGGAACAAATACGCGTTTTCTGTTTTTTTCTTTCGCGAGAGTCACGGTATTGCTTTCGCGAAAGGTAAGGTTGTGCTTTCGCGAGAGTCACGGCCGTGCCTTTCGAAAACGGAAAAAAACGCGTTTTCTGTTTTTTTCCATACACGAGAGTCACGGTTTTGCTTCAACGAGAGGCATGGTTGTGATTTTGCGAGAGGCACGGGCGTGCCTCTTTCGGAAAGGGAAAAAACCATGCTCCCGATTTGGTTTTTTCGCTCGGTTTTTTGTCCGATTTTTTTCGTGAAAATAATGTTTGTCAAAACCTATCAACATGGGATCTAGTTTTGAAGATCTCGATGCGAGAAATCCAATGATGAAAACGGTTTGAGATTTAGACACACAGTTTAAGAGATAAAACATTTTGAATAAACGTATCTATGAAAAAAGGGAAAACTCCCAGGTTGCGACAAGTGGCGCGCTGCATGTGCGCCACTTGTCGCGACCTGGGAAAGTGAAGTGTTCTTTGCAACGAGTACTCCTTAATTAGTGATTTCAGGGTTCGAACTCCGAGCGCAAGGTTTGACAACAGTCCCTCGTAACCACCAGGCCATGATCATTCCGTCCACAACAAAAAGGAAAAACCTCTATTTGACACTTCCTCTAGTTGATACATATTATATATATCCAGTGTAATTTTTTTAAAAAGAAAGTATAAATTCGAAACAGAATTCTATAAAAAATACCGAAAATATGTACATATTTGAAAAAAAAAGGTTCATAGAAATTAAAATGAGTTCATCGCTTTTAAAAAAAATTCATCAAATTTGAAAAATAGTTCATCATCTCGAGAAAAAGTTCACAATTTTTTTAAAAAGTTCGTCTATTTTGAAAACAAATTCCAAAAAATCGAAAAACATTTCATCGATTTTGCAAAAAGTTCATTGACTTAAAAATAAGTTCATCAAATTTGAAAAAAGTTCATCAATTTTGGAAAAAAGTACATCAAATTTAAAAACAGTTCATCCATTTTTTAAAAGTTCATCGAAACTGAAAATAGTTCATGGATTTTAAAAAAAATTGAAAAAAGTTCATCAAATTTGAAAAAAAGTTCATTGACTTGAATAAAAAAATATTCAATTTTGCGAAAAAAAGTTCATCTATTTCAAGAAAAGTTCACAAATTTGAGAGAAACCATCAAACCAGGAAAGAAGAAAAAAGGAAAAAAACAGAAACAGAAAAAAACGAAAAAAATGCAAAAGAGAAGAAGAAATAAGAGAAGTGGGAAGAAGAAGATATCACATCGGCATATTGGGGCGGTGGTTGTTGCCACGTAGTTCTATCCAAGGTTGGAAAAAGCAGTAGGCGTAAGCGAGGCGCTTGGCCTTCGCCTAGTGCCTAGGCGATGCTTAAGCGCCCTAGGCGCAGCCTAGGCGGTTATATAATTTTTACTATTAGGGTGTATATGTGGTTATTAAATGTGTATTTTATTAATTTAGAGTATATAAGTATGTTAACGACCGGCTACTACGATTGGAATATGGCCCTTTTGGTATATTAGTGCAATATGGCATGATTTCTTGTTTGGGTAGACAATTTTTCTTGATCTGCCTAGACTTCTGCTTATGCCCTAGGCGAGGTGTTTGACCATTGCCTAGCGCCTAGGCGTGCCTAAGCGCCTTCTAGGCACTGCCTTTTTCAATAAAGGTTCTATCCATGAGGTCCTGAGTTCGATTATCTGCACGCGCGTAGGTAGTTTTTCTTTTTTTAAAGAACAAAACAGAAAAAATGGGGCACGGGATGGGCCGGCCCGTGAGTAGCTGCTGGGCGCCGGTTAGCAAAAACAGTAGGAACCGGTGCCTGCAGCGCCAAATAGGAAATGCCTTCCTATACGGCGCGTACCCCC
>NC_041382.1:611100875-611131367 GCF_002162155.2 Triticum dicoccoides | reverse complement strand
TATTTCCTTTTTCTTTTTACCTTTGATGAATATATATTTTTTCTTTTTCTCTTTTCTTTAATGTTTTGTTTCTCTTTTCCTGAAATTGTGAACATTTTTTTTGAAATCGTGAGCATTTTTCATTTCTCTTGTCTTTAATGTTCTGTTTCTCTTTTTTTGAAATCTTGAACATTTTTTTGAAATCGTGAACATTTTTCTTTTTCTCTTTTCTTTAATGTTCTGTTTCTTTTTTTTGAAATTTTGAACATTTTTCTGAAATTGTGAACATTGTTTTGAAATCGAGAACATTTTTTGAAATAGTGAACATTTTTCCTTTCCTCTTTTCTTTAATGTTATTCTTCTTCTCTATTTTTGAAATCGTGAACATATTTTTGAAATCGTGAATATTTTTCTGAAATCATGAATAGTTTGAAATCGTGAACATTTTTATAAACATTATTTTTGAATAGACGAACATTATTTTTGAAATTGCGAACATTTCTTGAATCCTTGAGAATTTATCATTTCCTGAAAAAAATTCAAATTGTGAACAATTTTTGAATTCAAGAATAATTGGAAAATTTGTATTTTTTTTCTGAAATACTATTTTTTTTAAAAATAAAGCTGAAAACAGAAGAAAAAAGGCTAAAAAACAGGGGGCTCCCCACCCTACACATGGCCAGCCCATGAGGGCGCGCGGGGGAGCATGGAGGGTACGCGCTCCCGTGGCTTCGGGCGGGTACAGCGCTGTATAGGTGCTCCCGACCGAGAGACCTTCTCCCAGCGGGGTTCCTATATGGCGTGTAGGTTGCCCGCTAGCAAGTAGGCGCGTACCCCCCCCCCCAGCGTTCGCAGCTTTTTGGGCCGGCCCACATAGGGTTCCTCCCCACCAGTTTTGGGAAGGTTGTAGAACCTTCCCAAAACTGGTTTTTTCTTGTTCATTTTGACCGGATTTTCATTTTGTATTTCCTTTTTTACCTTTTATGATTTTTTTATTTTTCTCTTTTCTTTAATGTTCTGTTTCTCTTTTTCTGAAATCATGAACATTTTTTTTGAAGTTATGAACATTTTTTTGAAATCATGACAATTTTTCTTTTTCTCTTTTCTTGAATGTTCTGTTTCTCTTTTTTTGAAATCGTGAACATTTTTCTTCTTCTCTTTTCTTTAAGGGCCAATTCCATTTTCCCCCCTAACTTTGTCCCGACCTCATCTTTACCCCTAAATAAAAACAGTGCTCAACTTTGCCCCTCTTTCGTTAGGTGCGCTTATAGAAATGCCCTTCCGTACATTTTCCGTCCAGTCAAAGGCCTTTGACCGTTAAATTTTTCTATACGCGCACTTAACGGTCAAAGGCCTTTGACTAAACGGAAAATGTACGGAAGGGCATTTCTATAAGCACACATAACGGAAGAGGGGCAAAGTTGAGCACTATTTTTATTTAGGGGTAAAGATGAGGCCGGGACAAAGTTAGAGGGAAAAATGTAAATCTCCCTTTCTTTAATGTTTTGTTTCTTTTTTTAAATCGTGAACATTTTTTTGAAACCATGAACATTTCTTGAAATCGTGAACATTTTTTTTGAAATTTTGAACATTTTTCTTTTTCTCTTTTCTTTAACGTTCTGTTTCTCTTTTTTGGAAATTGTGAACATTTTTCTGAAATCCTTAATAGTTTTTGAAATTGTGAACATTTTTTTGAAATTATAAACATTTTTTGAATAGAT
The DNA here is from genome assembly GCF_002162155.2 of Triticum dicoccoides. Taxonomy (NCBI): domain Eukaryota; kingdom Viridiplantae; phylum Streptophyta; class Magnoliopsida; order Poales; family Poaceae; genus Triticum; species Triticum dicoccoides. Next base: position 611,129,667 of record NC_041382.1, on the reverse strand, counting down.
GAACAATATTTTTGAAGTTGCAAACTTTTCTTGAATCCTTGAGAATTTATCATTTCCTGAAAAAAATCAAATTGCGAACAATTTTTGAATTCATGAATAATTGGACAATTTGTAACTTTTTCTGAAATACTAATTATATTTAAAAATAGAATAAAGCTGAAAACAGAAAAAAAGAGGCTAAAAAAACAAGGGGCTCCCGGCCCCGCACGTGGGCCGGCCCATGAGGGCGCACGTGGGAGCAGGGAGGGTACGTGCTCCCGTGGCTGCGGGCGCGTACCGCACTGTATAGGCTTCTCTCAGCGCTTTTTCAAATGTTTCCAACAAATGATCCTGGTAAACCCTCAAAGAAAAAATCATGGTCCGGACGGGTTCCAACTCACTTTTACCAGGGATATTGGGATATCTGTGGAGAAGAGATAACAAGGACAGTCCTCAGAAATGTTAGGGGAGAGGAGAGTGCGGAGAGTATTAGTGACACTGTCTTGGTTTTAATAATGAAGGTAATGAACCTAACCCTTCTCTCCCAATTCAGATCGATAAGTTTATGCAACGTTTTATCCAAGATTGCTTTCAAAGTGGTTGCTAACAGGCTTAAGTTGATTTTACCTAACATTATCTCTCAGGAGCAATCAACATTTGTCCCTGGCAAGCTCATCACAAATAATATTATATGTGCTTATGAGTGATTGCACTTGATGAAGTAGTCGAGAGCAAAATCAAACAGTCTCTTGTGCTATCAAGCTTGATATAATGAAGGCGTATGAGCGTCTAGAATGGTCATACCTGAGGGCCATCATGGTTAAACTGTGGTTTGCTCGACTTGGATTGATACAATTATGAGAATGGTGTCTTCGATATCTTTCTCGGTCTTGTTCAATGGAGAAAAGCTAGACCAATTTAAACCCACTAGAGGTATTCGGCAGGAAGATCTAATTTCCCCTTACTTGTTGATTGCATCGGAGGGCCTTTCGTGCCTATTAAAATTCAGATCTCAGTCATGGGTACTTGGCGGCATCAAGGTGGCACACACAACCCCAATTGTTAGCCACCTTCTTTTTGCAGATGACAACCTGCTGCTTTTCAAGGCAAGTGTGCTGAGGGTGCAAATACAACATCAAACCTGTTGAATGTTTGCTGCAATGCTTCGGGCCAGCAAGTTAATAATGAAAAGTCATCAATCCTCTTCAGCAAAGGTTGCCCACAACAGGTTAGAGATAGTGTTAAGAATGCCCTCAATGTTCAGAACGAGTCCTTGAGCGACAGGTACCTGGGCATGCCAACAGATGTGGGACACTGAAAATATGGGACTTTCAAGTATCTTAGAGACCAAAATTAGGAGAAGTTAAAAGGGTGGATGGAGCTTCTCTACTCGGCCAAAAAAGAAGTTTTGATCAAATCAGTTGCCCAATTAATACCGGTGTACTCAATGTCATGTTTACGGCTCCCTAAAGGCTTATGTGAGAATGTCACTTCCATCATCCGGCAATTTCGATGGGGAAGCAAGCAGGGCCAGTGCAAAGCCAGCTTTTGGGTATCTTGGGATGTGATGAGTGTTGGGTAACGCAGTAATTTCAAAAAAAAAATCTACGCACACGCAAGATCATGGTGATGCATAGCAACGGGAGGGGAGAGTGTTGTCCACGTACCCTCATAGACCGTAAGCAGAAGCGTTATGACAACGCGGTTGATGTAGTCGTACGTCTTCATGATCGATCGATCCTAGTACTGAAAGTACGACACCTCCGCAAATCTGCACACGTTCGGCTCGGTGACGTCCCACGAACTCACGATACAGCAGAGTGTCGAGGGAGAGCTTCGTCAGCACAACGGTGTTATGACGGTGATGATGATGCTACCGGAACAGGGCTTCGCCTAAGCACTGCTATGATATGACTGAGGTGGATTATGGTGGAGGGGGGCACCACACACGGCTAAGAGATCAATGATCAACTTGTGTCTCTATGGGGTGCCCCCCTCCCCCGTATATAAAGGAGTGGAGGAGGGGGTGTCCGGATGGCCGGACTATACCTTCAGCCGGACTCCTGGACTATGAAGATACAAGATTGAAGACTTCGTCCCGTGTCCGGAAGGGACTTTCCTTAGCGTGGAAGGCAAGCTTGGCGATACGGATATGTAGATCTCCTACCATTGTAACCGACTTTGTGTAACCCTAACCCTCTCCGGTGTCTATATAAACCGGAGGGTTTTAGTCTGTAGGACAACATACAGAACAACAATCATACCATAGGCTAGCTTCTAGGATTTAGCCTCTCCGATCTCGTGGTAAATCTACTCTTGTACTACCCATATCATCAATATTAATCAAGCAGGACATAGGGTTTTACCTCCATCAAGAGGGCCCGAACCTGGGTAAAACTTCGTGTCCCTTGCCTCCTGTTACCATCCGGCCTAGACGCACAGTTCGGGACCCCCTACCCGAGATCCGCCGGTTTTGACACCGACAACCGGCATCTATGGCGCGCCCCAAGGGGGGATTCCTACTCCTACTAGGAGTAGGTTTCTCCCTTTTCCTAGTCCAACAAGGAGGGGGAAGGAAGGGAAGAGGGAGAGGAAAGAAAGGGGGGCCGACCCCCTCCCCAATTCAGGTTGGGCCTTGGGGGGCGCGCCCCACCATTTGGCCGCCTCCTCTCCCTCCCACTAAAGCCCATGTAGGCCCATATAGCCCCCGAAGTTTCTTCATGCGCTTTACACCAATATGATCTAAACGGCAGTGCCACAAATAAGTTGCACTATCATTATTAACTTTGCATCTTTTGGCTTCAATATTATGAATATGTGCATCACTACGATCGAGATTCAATAAACTATTTATATTGAGTATATGACCATAGAAGGTTTTATTCATGTAAATAGAACAACAATTATTCTTTGACACAAATGAATAACCGTATTGCTATAAACATGATCCAATCATATTCATGCTCAACGCAAACACCAAATAACATCTATTTTAGGTTCAACACTAATCCCGAAGGTAAAAGGAGTGTGCGATGGTGATCTTATCAACCTTGGAATCACTTCCAACACACATCATCACCTCGCCCTTAACTAGTCTCTGTTTATTTTGCAACTCCCGTTTCGAGTTACTACTCTTACCAACTGAACCAGTATCAAATACTGAAGGGTTGCTATAAACACTAGTAAAGTACACATCAATAACATGTATATCCAATATACCTTTGTTCACTATGCCATCCTTCTTATCCGCCAAGTATCTAGGGCAGTTCCACTTCTAGTGACCATTTCCTTTGCAGTAGAAGCACCCAGTTTCAGGCTTGGGTCTAGCTTTGGGCTTTTTCATGGGGGTGGCAACTTGCTTGTCATTCTTCTTGAAGTTCCCTTTCTATCCCTTGCCCTTTTACTTGAAACTAGTGGTCTTGTCAACCATTAACACTTGATGCTTTTCTTGATTTCTACCTTCGCCGATTTCAGCATCGCGAAGTGCTCGTGGAATCGTTTTCGTCATCCTTGCATATTATAGTTCATCACGAAGTTCCAGTAACTTGGTGATAGTGACTAGAGAACTTTGTCAATCACTATCATATCTGGAAGATTAACTCCCACTTAATTCAAGCGATTGTAGTACTTAGACATTCTGAGCACATGCTCACTGGTTGAGCTATTCTCCTCCATCTTGTAGGCAAAGTACTTGTCAGAGGTCTCATACCTCTTGACTCGGACATGAGTCTGAAATACAAATTTCAGCTCTTGGAACATCTTATATGCTCCATGTCGTTCAAAATGTTTTTGAAGTCCCGGTTCTAAGCCGTAAAGCATGGTGCACTAAACTATCAATTAGTCATCATACCGAGCTTGTCAAACGTTCATAACGTTTGCATACGCTCCTACAATAGGTCTGTCACCTAGCGGTGCATCAAGGACATAATACTTCTGTGCAGCAATGGGGATAATCATCAGATCACGGAGCTCATATCATTGCTACTAACATCTTTCAACTTATTTTTCTCTAGCAACATATCAAAAAATAAAAGGGGAAGCTATACGCGAGCTATTGATCTACAACATAGAAATGCAAATACTATCAGGATAAGTTCATGATAAATTAAAGTTCAATTAATCATATTACTTAAGAACTCCCACTTAGATAGATATCCCTCTAATCATCTAAGTGATCACGTGATCCATATCAACTAAACCATGTCCGGTCATCACGTGAGATGGAGTAGTTTTCAATGGTGAACATCACTATGTTGATCATATCTACTATATGATTCACGCCCGGAATTTTGGCCTCAGTGTTCCGAGGCCATATCTGCATATGCTAGGCTCATCAAGTTTAACTCGAGTATTCCGCGTGTGAAAAACCGGCTTGCACTCATTTTATGTGAACGTAGAGCTTATCACACCCGATCATCACGTGGTGACATGATATGGCCATCATCATCTTGTGCCTTTGATCTCCATCTCCAAAGCATCGTCATGATCACCATCGTCACCGGCTTGACACCTTGATCTCCATCGAAGCATCGTTGTCGTCTCGCCAACTATTACTTCTATGACTATCGCTACTGCTTAGTGATAAAGTAAAACAATTACATGGCGATTGCATTTCATACAATAAAGCGACAACCATATGGCTCCTACCAATTGCCGATAACTATGTTACAAAACATGATAATCTCATACAATAAAATTTAGCATCATGTCTTGACCATATCACATCACAACATGCCCTGCAAAAACAAGTTAGACATCCTCTACTTTGTTGTTACAAGTTTTACGTGGCTGCTACGGGCTGAGCAAGAACCGTTCCTACCTACGCATCACAAACCACAATGCGGTACAATGATTGCTTTTTGATCTTTAGAAAGAACCATGTTCATTGAATCCGATTCAACTAAAGTTGGAGAAACTGACACCCACCAGCCAACTGTGTGCGAAGCACGTCAGTGGAATCAGTCTCGGGTAAGCGTACGCATAATGTCGGTCTGAGCCACTTCATGCAACAATACCGCTGAATCAAGAATCAACTAGTGACGGTAAGCAATATGTATATACCCACGCCCACAACTTATTTGTGTTCTACTCATGCATATAACATTTATGCATAAACCTGGCTCGGATGCCACTGCTGGGTAACGCAGTAATTTAAAAAAAAATCCTACACACACGCAAGATCATGGTGATGCATAGCAACGAGAGGGGAGAGTGTTGTCCACATACCGTCGTAGACTGTAAGCGGAAGCGTTATGACAACGTGGTTGATGTAGTCGTACGTCTTCACGATCTAGCGATCCTAGTACTGAAAGTACGGCACCTCCGTGATCTGCACACGTTCGGCTCGGTGACGTCCCACGAACTCACGATCTAGCAGACTGTCGAGGGAGAGCTTCGTCAGCACAACGGCGTGATGATGGTGATGATGATGCTACCGAAACAGGGCTTCGCCTAAGCACCACTACGATATGACCGAGGTGGATTATGATGGAGGGGGGCACCGCACACGGCTAAGAGATCAATGATCAACTTGTGTGTCTATGGGGTTGCCCCCTCCCTCGTATATAAAGGAGTGGAGGAGGGGGGGGGCCTCTATGGCGCGCCCCAAGGGGGGATTCCTACTCCTACTAGGAGTAGGTTTCCCCCTTTTCCTAGTCCAACTAGGAGGGGGAAGGAATGGAAGAGGGAGAGGAAGGAAAGGGGGGCCGTCCCCCCTCCCCAATTCGGATTGGGCCTTGGGGGCACGCCCCACCACTTGGCCGCCTCCTCTCTCCCCCACTAAAGCCCATGTAGGCCCATATAGCCCCCGGTGGGTTCTGGTAACCCCCGGTACTCCGATATATGCCCGAACTCATCCGAAACCTTTCCGGTGTCCAAACATAACCTTCCAATATATCAATCTTTATGTCTCGACCATTCCGAGACTCCTCGTCATGTCCGTGATCACATCTGGGACTCCGAACTACCTTTGGTACATCAAGACATATAAACTCATAATACCGATCGTCACCGAACGTTAAGCGTGCGGACCCTACAAGTTCAAGAACTATGTAGACATGAACGAGACACATCTCCGGTCAATAACCAATAGCGGAACCTAGATGCTCATATTGGTTCCTACATATTCTACTAAGATCTTTATCGGTCAAACCGCATAACAACATACGCTGTTCCCTTTGTCATCGGTATGTTACTTGCCCGAGATTCGATCGTCGGTATCTCAATACCTAGTTCAATATCGTTACCGGCAAGTCTCTTTACTCGTTCTGTAATGCATCATCCCGCAACTAACTCATTAGTCACATTGCTTGCAAGGCTTATAGTGATGTGCATTACCGAGAGGGCCTAGAGATACCTCTCCGACAATCGGAGTGACAAATCCTAATCTAGATCTATGCCAACTCAACAAACACCATCGGAGACACCTGTAGAGCATCTTTATAGTCACCTAGTTACGTTGTGACATTTGATAGCACACTAAGTGTTTCTCCGGTATTCGGTAGTTGCATAATCTCATAGTCATAGGAAGATGTATAAGTTATGAAGAAAGCAATAGCAACAAACTAAACGATCATCGTGCTAAGCTAACAGATGGGTCAAGTCAATCACATCATTCTCTAATGATGTGATACCATTCATCAAATGACAACTCTTGTCCATGGCTAGGAAACTTAACCATCTTTGACTAACGAGCTAGTCAAGTAGAGGCATACTAGTGACACTCTGTTTGTCTATATATTCACACATGTACTAAGTTTCCGGTTAATACAATTCTAGCATGAATAATAAACATTTATCATTACATAAGGAAATATAAATAACAACTTTATTATTGCCTCTAGGGCATATTTCCTTCAACGAGCAGGCCAAAAAACCTGGGAGGGCTTGGTTTTCGTGATTTATAAATTTCCAATTTAGCTCTCTTGTCCAGGTAAGCTTGGAGGACTATGGATATCCCTGACACACTCAGCTTTAAATTTTTGTAAGTAGCTTATTTCCTAGAGTGTGGACTGTTACAAGCAAAGTTGGGGTCACACCCTTCACAAATATGGCAAGCAATAATCAATGGCAGTGATATTATGCAACAAGGGGTCATTGGGAGAATTGGCACTTGAGAAAACACTCTTATTTGGGAGCACAATTGGTTGCCCAGCGGGAGCATCTTATGCCCTATCACCTCTCTGCTGGCTCAACCACCCACACATGTATCTGAACTCACTGATGAAACTACTTCATCTATCAAGGATGACGTGGTTCGGACAATTTTTATACCCATTGATGCTGAGGAAATTTTGAAGATCCCATTGTGCACGAGGAGGGTAGATGATTTTGGGGCATGGAGCAAAGCACCACGGGGAAACTTTACTATACCTTCGGCCTACATAATTGTGATGACCCACAAGTATAGGGGATCTATCGTAGTCCTTTTGATAAGTAAGAGTGTCGAACCCAACGAGGAGCAGAAGGAAATGATAAGCGGTTTCCAGCAAGGTATTCTCTGCAAGTACTGAAATAAGTGGTAACAGATAGTTTTGTGATAGGATAATTTGTAACGAGCAACAAGTAACAAAAGTAAATAAGGTGCAACAAGGTGGCCCAATCCTTTTTGTAGCAAAGGACAAGCCTGGACAAACTCTTATATGATGTAAAGCGCTCCTGAGGACACATGGGATTATCATCAAGATAGTTTTCATCACGCTCATATGATTAGCGTTCGGTACTTTGATAATTTGGTATGTGGGTGGACCGGTGCTTGGGTGTTGCCCTTACTTGGACAAACATCCCACTTATGATTAACCTCTATTGCAAGCATCCACAAATACAACAAAAGTATTAAGGTAAACCTAACCATAGCATGAAACATATGGATCCAAATCAACCCCTTACGAAGCAACGCAGAAACTAGGGTTTAAGCTTCTGTCACTCTAGCAACCCATCATCTACTTATTACTTCCCAATGCCTTCCTCTAGGCCCAAACAATGGTGAAGTGTCATGTAGTCGACGTTCACATAACACCACTAGAGGAGAGACAACATACATCTCATCAAAATATCGAACGAATACCAAATTCACATGACTACTAATAGAAGGACTTCTCCCATGTCCTCAGGAACAGAAGTAACTACTCACAAAGCATAAACATGTTCATAATCAGGGGGGTATTAATATGCATATAGGATCTGAACATATGACCGTCGACCAATTAAACCAACTAGCATCAACTACAAGGAATAATTAACACTACTAGCAACCTACTGGCACCAATCCCGGACTTGGAGACAAGAATTGGATACAAGAGGTGAACTAGGGTTTTGAGATGAGATGGTGCTGATGAAGATGTTGATGGAGATTGCCCTCTCCCGATGAGAGGAGCGTTGGTGATGACGATGGCGATGATTTCCCCCTTCGGGAGGGAAGTTTCCCCGGCAGAACAGCCCCGTCAGAACCCTAGATTGGCTCCGTCAAGGTTCCGCCTCGTGGCGGCAGAGTTTCGTTCGAGAAGATGGCTTATAATTTTTTTCCCATCGAAAGATTCCATATAGAAGAAGATGGTCACCCGAGGGCCACCAGGGGGCCCACGAGGTAGGGGGGCACGCCCAGGGGGTAGGGCGCGCCCCCACCCTCGTGGGCAGGGTGTGGCCCCCTGGTGAAGTTCTTGCGCTCAATGTTTTTTTATATATTTGGAAAACATCATCCGTGAAGTTTCAGGACTTTTGGAGCTGTGCAGAATAGGTCTCTAATATTTTCTCCTTTTCCAGCCAGAATCCCAGCTGCCGGCATTCTCCCTCTTTATGTAAACCTTGTAAAATAAGAGAGAATAAGCATAAGTATTGTGACATAATGTGTAATAACAGCCCATAATGCAATAAATATTGATATAAAAGCATGATGCAAAATGGACGTATCAACTCCCCCAAGCTTAGACCTCGCTTGTCCTCAAGCGAAAAGCCGAAATCGAAAAATATGTCCACATGTTTAGAGATGAAGGTCTCGATAAAAATAAAATACGGACATGAGGGTATCATGATCATTCTTAGAACATCAACTTATATAATTCTTGTCATATGATATCTTATGCTAGAGTAATAATTCAATCACAATATCAAGTATGAATCGTAAACTTCATTGAAAACTAACAAACTATAATCTCAGTCACCGAGGCAATTGCAATTTATCATAACATAAGAAAGAGTCAATGTATAAGAGCTTTTCAGCAAGTCCACATACTCAACTATCATATAATCTTTCACAATTGCTGACACTCACACAATACTTATGGGTATGGAGTTTTAATCGGACATAGAGAAAGATAGGGGCTTATAGTTTTTGCCTCCCAACGTTTTACCTCAAGGGTAATGTCAATAGTAATAGTTCATGAAAACCCACATCCAATTAGCCATATATACCAGGATCTTTCTAACATATTGTGCTTGCCAAAGGATAAAATGTAAAAAGGAAGGGTGAAGATCACCATGACTCTTTTGCAGTGTAGGAGATAAACGTAAAAGATAGGCCCTTCGCAGAGGGAAGCAGAGGTTGTCATGTGCTTTTATGGTTGGATGCACAAAATCCTAATGCGAAAGAACGTCACTTTATATCGCCACTTGTGATATGGACCTTTATTATGTAGTCTGTCGCTTTTATTACTTCCATATCACACGATTGTATAAAGCTTATTTCTACCACACCAATCAATCATACATATTTAGAGAGCAATATTTTTATTGCTTGCACCGATGACAACTTACTTGATGGATCTTACTCAATCCATAGGTAGGTATGGTGGACTCTCATGGCAAAACTGGTTTAAGGGTATTTGGAAGCACAAGTAGTATCTCTACTTGGTGCAATAAATTTGGCTAGCATGAGGGAGAAAGGCAAGCTCAACATGTTGGAGGATCCACGACAATATAATTTATCTCAGATGTAAGAAAACATAACCAATTATGTTGTCTTCCTTATCCAATGTCAACTCTTTAGCATGTCATATTTTAATGAGTGCTCACAATCATAAAAGATGTCCAAGATAGTATATTTATATGTGAAGACCTCTCTTTCTTTATTACTTCCTATTAATTGCAGCGATGACCAAAACTATGTTTGTCAACCCTCAATAACTTTTATTCATCATACTCTTTCTATGTGAGCTCATTACTCTCCATAAGACTCACATGATCTCTTTGTTTCTTTTTATTTTTTTCTCTTTTCTTTTATTCACTTAGGATCATGGCAAAAATAAGCAAGCCCTTGACTCAACACTAATCTTTATTATATAGCTCACGGACTCGATTACATAGAAGGGTAATAAAGCAAAACTCACGACTAGATCATACTAAGAACTTTTATTCTACTAGATCAAAATATTACCAAAAGGATCGAACTAAGAAAAACGGTAAAGATAAGAGTGATGGTGATACGATACCGGATCACTCCCCCAAGCTTGGCAGTTGCCAAGTGGAGTGCCCATACCAGATACTCAATTCTTCTTTGTTGGAGGAGACAGTGGAGTTGTTGATGATGGATAGTCGCACATCGAGCGTAGGAGGTCTTCTAGCTTGCGGATAATGCCCTTGAGTGCGATGATATGCTCCTTCAACAAATTTTTTTCATGTGTGAGATACTTATTTTGTATACGAGCCAACTCAATCATCTTGAAGGCTTCGATTTCTGTTGGGGTAAGAAGATTGTGATCCAGTTGAAGGGTGTCTTCTATTGCTGGAACTTGGTCCTCCATGGCCTTCTTGATCCCTTCATCCTTGTTGATCTCCATAGGTTCTTCTCTCTTTAGCTCTATCTTCATTAGCCAAGCATCGTTGCCCTCATGGTTGGAGGAGGAGGGAGACGACATAGTGCCTGGCCTTGACAACCTTGACAGAAAACAGCTCGAAACAAAAACAAGAGGCTTTTGCATGATACGAGAGTCAAAACCCCCGGGAGGTTATATAATGAATTTTTACTGACCAAAATACGTGTTCTGTAAGAAAACGGAGTCCGGAGAGCACACGAGGTGCCCACGAGGTAGGGGGGCGCGCCCAGGAGGGTAGGGCGCGCCCTCCACCCTCGTGTCCCTTCCGGACTGCTGCTTATTTTTCTATTTTTCTAAATATTCCAAAACGGAGAAATATTGCCTTAAAAACTGTTTTTGAGTCGGTTTACTTACCGTACCACATACCTATTCCTTTTCAGAGTATGGAACGTTCCCGAAAGTGTCCCTTATGTATTCCTCCCGGGTTATGGTTTCAATAAGTTTGGTTTCAACATTTATGGGATTACCTGAGATATAATGTTTGATTCTTTGACCATTTACCACCTTCGGATTTGTGCCTTCGAAGTTGTTGATTTTTATGGCACCGGAACGGTAGACCTCTTCGATAACGTAAGTACCTTCCCATTTAGAGAGAAGTTTTCCTGCAAAAAATCTTAAACGAGAGTTGTATAGCAATACATAATCACCTACATTAAACTCACGCTTTTGTATTCTTTTATCATGCCACCTTTTAACTTTTTCTTTAAACAACTTGGCATTTTCGTAGGCTTGGGTTCTCCATTCATCAAGTGAGTTAATATCAAATAACCTCTTCTCATCGGCAAGTTTAAAATCATAATTTAGTTCTTTAATAGCCCAATAAGCCTTGTGTTCTAGTTCGAGAGGTAAGTGACATGCTTTTCCATAGACCATTTTATACGGAGACATACCCATAGGATTTTTATATGCAGTTCTATAGGTCCATAATGCATCATCTGGTTTCTTGGACCAATTCTTTCTGGACCTATTAACAGTCTTTTGCAAAATTAATTTGAGTTCTCTATTACTCAATTCTACTTGACCACTAGACTGAGGGTGATAAGGGGATGCAATTCTATGATTAACATCATATTTAGCAAGCATTTTACGGAAAGCACCATGAATAAAATGTGAACCACCATCAGCATTAAATATTTAGGGACTCCAAACCTTGGAAAGATAACTTCTTTAAGCATTTTAATAGAAGTGTTATGATCAGCACTACTAGTTGGAATAGCTTCTACCCACTTAGTAACGTAATCAGCAGCAACTAAAATATGTGTATAACCATTAGAGGAAGGAAAAGGTCCCATATAGTCAAAGCCCCAAACATCAAATGGTTCAATAACAAGTGAATAATTCATAGAAATTTCTTGACGTCTATTAATATTACCAATTCTTTGACATTCATCACAAGATAAGACAAACTTGCGGGCATCCTTGAAGAGAGTAGGCCAAGAAAAACCAGATTGTAGTACCTTATGTGCAGTTCTATCTCCAGCATGGTGCCCTCCATAAGCTTCGGAGTGACACTTGCATAGGATTTGTTCCTGTTCATGCTCAGGTACACAACGTCTAATAACACCATCTACTCCTTCTTTATAAAGATGTGGGTCATCCCAAAAGTAATGCCTCAAATCATAGAAGAACTTTTTCTTTTGTTGGTATGTGATACTAGGTGGTATAAACTTAGCAACAATGTAATTAGCATAATCAGCATACCATGGAGTAGTATGAGAAGCATTTATAACATTTAATTGCTCATCAGGAAAGCTATCATCAATAGGTAGTGGGTCATCAAGAACATTTTCTAATCTAGACAAGTTGTCTGCAACGGGGTTCTCAGCTCCTTTTCTATCAACAATATGCAAATCAAATTCTTGTAGCAAGAGAACCCATCTAATAAGTCTAGGTTTAGCGTCTTTCTTTTCCATAAGATATTTAATAGCAGCATGATCAGTGTGAATAGTTACTTTAGAATCAACAATATTGTGTCTAAACTTATCACAGGCAAATACAACTGCTAAGAATTCCTTTTCAGTAGTAGCATAATTTCTTTGAGCATTGTCTAGAGTTTTACTAGCATATTGAATAACATTTAGTTTCTTATCAACTCTTTGTCCTAGAACAGCACCTACAGCATAATCACTAGCATCACACATAATTTCAAAGGGTAAATTCCAATCAGGTGGCTGAACAATAGGTGCAGAGATCAATGCTTTTTTAAGTATTTCAAATGCTTCTACACAATCATCATCAAAGACAAATGGTATATCTTTTTGTAATAAATTAGTCAGAGGCCGAGAGATTTTTGAGAAGTCCTTAATGAACCTCCTATAAAAACTGGCATGACCAAGGAAACTTCTTATACCTTTGATGTCCTTGGGACATGGCATCTTTTAAATAGCATCAACCTTGGCTTTATCAACTTCAATACCTCTTTCAGAAACTTTATGCCCCAAGACAATACCTTCATTAACCATAAAGTGGCACTTTTCCCAATTCAGGACAAGATTAGTTTCTTCACATCTCTGCAAAACTCGATCAAGGTTGCTCAAGCAATCATCAAAAGAAGATCCATAGACGGAAAAGTCATCCATGAAAACCTCACAAATCTTTTCACAAAAGTCAGAGAATATAGCCATCATGCATCTTTGAAAGGTAGCAGGTGAATTACATAAACCAAAAGGCATATGTCTATAAGCAAAAGTACCAAAAGGGCATGTAAAAGTAGTCTTTGATTGATCTTTGGCTGACACGGGTATTTGAGAGAAACCAGAATAACCATCTAGAAAGCAAAAATGTGTATGTTTGGATAATCTTTCTAGCATTTGATTGATAAAAGGTAAGTGGTAATGATCCTTCTTAGTAGCCTTATTTAATTTGCGGAAATCAATTACCATCCTATAACCAGTAATAATTCTTTGAGGAATCAATTCATCTTTGTCATTAGGAACAACAGTAATACCTCCCTTCTTATGGACACAATGGACAGGGCTTACCCACTGACTATCAGCAACGGGGTAAATTATACCTGCCTCAAGGAGCTTTAGTATCTCCTTTCTTACCACTTCTTTCATTTTAGGATTCAGTCGGCATTGATGATCACGAACTGGTTTAACATCTTCTTCCAAATTAATTTTATGTTGGCATAGAGTGGGACTAATGCCCTTAAGATCATCAAGAGTATACCCAATAGCAACACGGTGCTTCTTTAGAATTTTCAGTAATCTCTCTTCTTCATGTTCTGAAAGGTTAGCACTAATAATAACAGGATATATCTTTTTCTCATCAAGATAAGCATATTTAAGAGTATCCGGTAACGGTTTAAGCTCAAACACGGGATCACCCTTGGGTGGAGGAGGATCCCCTAGGATTTCAACAGGTAAATTGTGTTTCAGAATAGGTACCCGTTTAAAGAATACTTCAGCTAACTCTCTTCTTTCATTCATAAACATATCATTTTCATGGTCTAGCAAATATTGTTCTAAAGGATCACTAGGAGGTACGACAATAGAAGCAAGACCAATAATTTCATCTTTACTAGGTAATTCTTCTTCACGGTGTTGTCTACTAAATTTAGAAAAATTAAATTCATGAGTCATATCATCTAAACCGACAGTAACAACATCTCTTTTGCAATCTATGGTAGCATTAACAGTATTTAAGAAGGGTCTACCAAATATAATGGGACAAAAGCTATCTTGTGGGGAACCAAGAACAAGAAAATCAGCAGGATATTTAGTTTTCCCACACAAGACTTCAACATCTCTAACAATTCCCATTGGTGAAATAGTATCTCTATTAGCAAGTTTAATTGTGATATCAATATCTTCTAACTCAACAGGTGCAATGTCATGCATAATTTCTTTGTATAAGTCAATAGGTATTGCACTAGCACTAGCACCCATATCACATAAGCCATGATAACAATGATCTCCTATTTTAACAGAAATAACAAGCATGCCTATCACATGTCTAGGTTTATCTGTATCACGAGGTTTAGCAACTCTAGCAGTTTCATCACAGAAATAAATAACATGCCCATCTATATTATCAGACAAGAGATCTTTAACAATAGCAATATTAGGTTCAACTTTAACTTGCTCAAGAGGTGTATATGTTTTAATATTGCTTTTACGAACCACAGTTGAAGCTTTAGCATGATCCTTGATCCTAACAGGGAAAGGCGGTTTCTCAACATAAGAAGTAGGAACAATAGGATCATTATAAGTGATAGTCTTTTCTTCAACTTTAATAGGTGCAGCTACTTTTACTTCTATGGGAGGATGATATTTAAACCACTTCTCCTTGGGGAGATCAACATAAGCAGCAAAAGATTCATAGAAAGAAGCTACTATCTCAGAGTCAAGTCCATATTTAGTGCTAAATTTACGGAAAATATCGGTATCCATAAAAGATTTAACACAATCAAAACTAGGTGTCATACCTGACTCCTTACCATTGTCGAGGTCCCAATCTTCGGAGTTGCGTTTAATTCTTTCCAATAAATCCCATTTGAATTCAATAGTCTTCATCATAAAAGAGCCAGCACAAGAAGTATCAAGCATGGTGCGATTGTTATCAGAAAGCCGAGCATAAAAATTTTGAATGATCATTTCTCTTGAGAGCTCGTGATTGGGGCATGAATATAACATTGATTTAAGCCTCCCCAAGCTTGAGCGATGCTTTCTCCTTCGCGAGGCCAAAAATTATATATATAATTGCAATCACGATGAACAAGATGCATAGGATAAAACTTTTAATGAAATTCCAATTTCAATCGTTTGTAGTTCCAGGACTCCATATCATCACATAGCCTGTACCATGTCGATGCATCTCCCCTCAAAGATAAAGGGAAGACCTTTTTCTTAACAACATATCCGGGTACACCTGTAAGCTTAAATAATTCACAAACTTCATCCACATATATTAGATGCTCATCAGGATGTTTTGTTCCATCTCCTGAAAAAGTATTAGCTAGCAGTTTTTCTACCATACTGAAAGGAATTTCAAAGCAAACATTTTCATTTTCAGTAGATTCAGTAGGTTGAGGAGCAACTCTTTTTTAGCGCCCCGAGACCGATGTGCCAGGTGTCGTCCAGTTATTCGCTGTTGTTGCGTTGTCTTTGCTTGCGTGTCATGCATTGCATTCATCTTTGCATCATGTGCATTGCATCTTATCATCATGCCATCATGTCATTAATCTTTGCAACTCATATTAATAAACCGTATGGATCTTCGCTCCATTTAAATCGAGGGAAATCACATGGTGTTTCTCTTTATAACATATCCTCCCAATATTTAGGGAGCTATATAAAAACCATTCCATTAATTTGGAATCACCACAACACAATTACAGCTAAGTTCCATGCCTTTTTCCTTCTCAACTCTTGGCCTCTAACTTTGCCACATGTCCTTTCGTCATTTTCCGGAGCTCCACCTAATTTCTCAACATTTTTGGGCACTCCTAAAATCTATCCTAGTTCAAACCTTTTGAATTAAATTCAAAGAAATTTGAATTTATTCTTTCAATCTTGGTCTTTCCTAATTTTCTCGGACCTAACATATTTTTGTGAGTCTAAGAAAATTTACCGCTTGTCCAAATTCTTCTTCAACCTTCTCCTCTGTCCTTTTTCCTTTCTTTTAGTTCTATGTTTTTTTAAAAAAACAAAGGAGTGGGGGAGAGAGAGAGTAGCCCAGCTGGTCACTTGGGCCTCAGTCCAGGCCGGCCCGCTTCCCAGTCACGCTTTCTAACCCTAGTACCGCAGCCCGATCCCCATCTCCCATCTCTCCCTCCTCTCGCTAACCTCGCGCCGCCAGGAGAGGACGCACGCGCTCGATCCACATCTCCTTGATCCCCATCTCCCTCACGCCGCCACCCACAGGACCCCGACGCGCATGTCTCCTCCCTGACTCTCCCTCGCCTATGCGCACCTCACGCCGGCGAGCACGTCGCCCCTCCGCGCGGCCCCCTCCCTATGCTACTCCTCCTTCCACACCCTGCTGCAGCTGCTCTTCCCAGCATCGCCCGTCGCCGCCACCTGGCCACCTCGCGCGCGCCGCGACCTACCTCTGCGCGTGCGCCGCCACGAGTCGGAGCTCGCCGGACCCGCGTGCCATCGCCTTTGTCGCGCCTCCCTCTTCTTCTTCTAATGTGCGGAGCCACCGCAGTACCGCCCTGACCTTTGCATCGCCAGTGTCCCTGCCTCGCTGACCCGTTGCATGGGCCAGCGACGACCGCGTCCTTGACTCCGGTCGAGTCCCTGCACCGGCGACCTCCGTCTCTAGCCGTTGCCGGCAAGCAAGCCGCTGCCGTCCACTTCGTCGTGTTCCCCTCCGCATGCGTCCGCCATGTTCCATCTCTATTAGGGCCTGCCTCCTGCCGCTGATGCGCTGCGGGACCTCGATGCTGAGTGCCTCGTCATTGGATTCCTCATAGTCACCACCGACCCCGATTTGTGTATCTTTTGCTGTCGGACGCGCCAAGTCCAGCCGGTCCAGGAGCACCTCAAGTTCGACTACACAAAACTCCAAGTCCAAAGACTACCATGGCCATGATCTCACCCAGTACCACTATGGGTTCGTCAAGAACGCAAGTACCCTTTTGATTGCCAGGACCGAGACCCCAAGTTCGGCTACATGTTGCTGCTCCGATCGAGACCGCCAAGTACCGAGACCGCCAAGTACCATGACGGATCGCCAAGTTCCATAAGATACTAAGTACTGCTACCCTCGACCCGAACATCTACGAACCCTGTACGTCGTGACCGTTTCCAAAGACCGTCGGGTGAACAACTACCGTCGCCACGAGAAGGACAACTTCCCACAACGACCCGTGAACAACTACTTCCACGACGACCGAGTACCACTACTTCCCACGACGATCGTGAACAACTACACTGCTTGACCCGAACCGCTCCGATAACGCACCCTTCGAAGGTATAACCCTCAAGACGACGCCCGTGAAGGAATGTTGTGTGTTGTATGAGATGCTCGTGCTTGCTCCGTGCTTGAATTGTCGGTGCACGTCGCCCCTCTTTTTGCCATGCCACCAACTCGTGGGACACCCGGAATCCGGGATCACTCCCCACCATCCTTGCATCTCAATCGAGTTACCGGAACCGGAACGTTGCCATGGTACCGTTTTCATTATCATTGCCGTGGCACCCTTTTTCCTTTCCACCACGGTGACAAATGTTTCATAATGCTCTTGTCAACTTTTAATAAAACTTGCATAAAACTTGAGCATGTCATCTGCATCATATTAACAACATTAAGATGGCTTAAATTGTTGTTGCACCAAATTGACAATTGCATATGGGGATTTACCGGTTTTGTTGTTTATTATATCCGACCCCATTTAAATTGTTTAGATGGTATAGTTTGATATGCTACACCTCTTGCCATGTTAACCAACATTTAATATTGTTGAGTACCTAACCGAGAGAGAACTAAATAATTGGTGTGGTGTTCCGTCAATATGCAACTCGTTGCATATTGAGCTCCACTTAATTTGTAGTATTACTTGTTGCTTTTGCCATGTCTTGCCCTCTTTAAACCAGACATGCATCATACTTGGTTGTGCATCGTGCCATGATTATGTGATGGTTGCTTACTATGTTGTTTGCTTCTTTCCGGGTTGCCTTTCTCGTCAGCTTCGGTTCCGTTCCGGAGTTGTGAGGATCCGTTCGACTTCGTCCGTGTGTCTTCTTCATGACTCGTTCTTCTTCCTTGCGGGATCTCAGGCAAGATGATCATACCCTCGAAATCACTTCTATCTTTGCTTGCTTAGTTGCTCGGTCTTTTGCTATGCCTATGCTGCGATACCTACCACTTGCTTATCATGCCTCCCATATCGTTGAACCAAGCCTCTAACCCACCTTGTCCTAGCAAACCGTTGTTTGGCTATGTTACCGCTTTGCTCAGCCCCTCTTATAGCGTTGTTAGTTGCAGGTGAAGATTGAAGTTTGTCCCTTGTTGGAACATGGAGATGTTGTTCCTTGTTGGAACATGTTTACTTGTTGGGATATCACTATATATCTTATTTAATTAATGCATCTATATACTTGGTAAAGGGTGGAAGGTTCGGACTTATGCCTGGTGTTTTGTTCCACTCTTGCCGCCCTAGTTTCCATCATATCAGTGTTATGTTCCCGGATTTTGCGTTCCTCACGCGGTTGGGTTATAATGGGAACCCCTTGACAGTTCGCTTTGAATAAAACTCCTCCAGTAAGGCTCAACCTTGGTTTTACCATTTGCCACCTAGCCTTTTTCCCTTGGGAGTCGCGCATCTCGAGGGTCATCTTATTTTAACCCCCCCGGGCCAGTGCTTGTCCAAGTGTTGGTCTGAAATGGGCAGCCTGCGGGGCCACCTCGGGGAAACTTGAGGGCTGGTTTTACTCGTAGCTTGACCTATCCGGTGTTGCCCTGAGAACGAGATATGTGCAGCTCCCATCAGGATGTCGGTGCATCGGGCGGTTTTGCTGGACTTGTTTTACCATTGTCGAGGATGTCTTCGAGTACCGGGATACCGAGTCTGATCGAAATGTCTCGGGAGGAGGTCTATTCCTTCGTTGACCGTGAGAGCTTGTCATGGGCTAAGTTGGGACTCCCCTGCAGGGATTTGAACTTTCGAAAGCCGTGCCCGCGGTTATGGGCAGATGGGAATTTGTTAATGTCCGGTTGTAGAAAACCTAAACTTGACCTTAATTAAAATGAATCAATAGCGTGTGTTACCGTGATGGTCTCTTTCCGGCGGAGTCCGGGAAGTGAACACGGTGTTGGAGTTATGCTTGACATAGGTTGTTTAGGATCACTTCTTGATCATACTTTTATCGACCGTGCTTTGCCTTCTCTTCTCGCTCTCATTTGCGTATGTTAGCCACCATATATGCTAGTCGCTTGCTGCAGCTCCACCTCATACCTTTACCTTACCCATAAGCTTAAATAGTCTTGATCGCGAGGTGCGAGATTGCCGAGTCCCCGTGGCTCACAGATACTTCCAAAACCAGCTTGCAGGTGCCGATGAGTTCGTGCAGGTGACGCAACCAAGCTCAAGGAGGAGCTCGATGAAGATCTTGTCCTTTGTGTTGTTCCGTTCTAGTCGACCAGTAGTGGAGCCCAGTTGGGGTCGATCGGGGACCTTGTCGCATTTGGGGTTCTTCTTTTATTTTGGTTCCGTAGTCGAACCTTGATTGTATTTGGATAATGTAATGCTTTATTCATGTATTTGTGTGAAGTGGCGATTGTAAGCCAACTATGTATCTCTTTTCCCTTATTGTATTACATGGGTTGTTTGTGAAGATTACCTCACTTGCGACATTGCTTTCAATGCGGTTATGCCTCTAAGTCGTGCTTCGACACGTGGGAGATATAGCCGCATCGAGGGCGTTACAAGTTGGTATCAGAGCCTTCCCCGACCTTAGGAGCCCCCATTGCTTGATCGTTTTTAGCGGCCGAGTTGTGTCTAGAAAAATGTTTTGAGTCATTTAGGAATTGTATATCGGAGAGTTTAGGAATTCTTTTTACTTCCCAGTCTCCTCATCGCTCTGTTAAGGCATCCTGACGTAGAGTTTTGACTCTTCTCTTCTCAAATTTCACTAATTTTTTTTAGGATCACGTGGGTATCTTGGAATCGTTCCGATGGTTTTGTGACGAGAACATTGTCTTGGTGCCTCCTGTCAGGGGTTTTGTGGAAGTGTCCCGGGGAGTTGAGCTCCGAGATGTTGTCGTCATTGCAGTTCTGGAATACCTGAGTTTAGTACGCCGACATCGAAAATCTCTTTTATGCAGTTCGTTGGTGAGATAACCTCGATGCCACCCAGTACTGGGGCGGGAGTTCGGGAGTATTGCCATAACTCGTATAACGGATGTTTTTCGAAGGTTGAGGTAGATGATTTCCGAAGGTTTCTTGGTTATGTGTTGAAGGATGGATACAGCTGGATGTAGGATTTGCTAGCTTTGGGTGAGATATTATGCTTCCCCTGTATCCCCAACACCTGATTGCATAACCGGAAAGGTTCGGGAGTTTCATAGGTGGGAATTCAAGTAGCTCTTAGGATATCTTTCCGACAGATGTATGGTATGAGATTGGGGTTCGACGTCTAGTGGTCCGCCTATTCACGGTCGGTTTTACAGTGGTCTCGTTGTGTCTTAAAGAGTCCTTGGCTATGCTGACTCGGGGACGCTTCGTATGTCATGTGCACTGCCTTGTACATGATGGTACTGTACGATCGAGCCCGTGTAGGCCCCACCACGAAAACTTCGGATGAAATCTCTATTATATGTTTGTTCCGGCTTATTTTGCAAGCCAATCCTTTGTTTTTTTGGTATTCGAGTTGCTTCGAAGTCAAGTGTTGATTCCATACCTTCCTCAAACGGTGTTCTCATACTCCGATGTGGATACCAATCCTTCTTGATCATCAAGATTGTCTTGTTAATCCTTTTCACTGACATGTTTCTCTTCAAGTGGTTCCGATCTTTTCAACATCAACAAGATCAATTATCAGTCCTTCTCAATGTTGTTTGTTTCATCTGTCCTTAAGTTGCCTTTGTTTTTCCCACCCACCCACCCCTTTTTCTTCAAGGATTCAGATTTATTAATCACTATCCATTTTATTGATGGAAGTCCCTCCGTTCTATTTCCTTCATGTTCTTATCTGGTGATTCTCATGAAGATACTAGGAGCTTCTAGTTCATCATTCTTCGTTTCTATTATCTTCTCCGGTGGTTTCAAGTCAAGCTTTGTTGATCTTACCCTTTCCTCTTTTCAATACCTTCTCATACCGGTGCACCTCATAATAATTCATTTCTCGCTATTCATTTGTTCGGAGTACTCAAGATATCTCAATGGGCTCGGCTTGTCATTCAAGATCCGTTCAACCTAGTTTGAGGTTGTTATCTTATTCAAGTCATTTAACTCAACCGGCGCAATCTATCTTTTAAATCGTTCAACGATGATTCTTTTGAGTGGGCCCTAACCCACAGGCCTTTTCCCAGGATCTTACCTGACTCTTCTTATTTCCCGGAGATATCCTCAAATTTCTTGTCAAAGTTTGACGTAAGAAACGATTTGTCATCAGTCAAATGTTTTTCTCCAAGATCGGTTAAATTCTTTTCATCGTTGGTTCAACCTTTCTAATTTTTCATTCCGGAGTGCCTCAACAATTCATGGTGGTGTTTCAGTCGTCATTCTCAGATTTGGAGACCGAAGAAGAGTTTCTTTTAAATCTTGCCCCATTCTCTGCCATCCTCTCATAATTGTTTTGATTGTGAGAATTCTTTTCACCTATCCGGAGCATTTCATGAGTTGTTTTCCATTTCTTTCCTCCGAAGGCCATCTTTTCAAATATTATTCATTTCAGCTTTCAGCTCTCATTCTCCAAATCTTATTGGTGCATCGTTCAAATATCCTCTAATCGGCTCGTGATCTCTTCGTTCTCATGTATCTAAATCCTCTCAAGCATCATTGTTCATTTGCTAATCCTTCCCGATGTTTCTTCATGTTTTATTCATTTTTTTCTTCAATTCTTATGGCGGTTCATTCAAGATTCTCTTCCTTTGTTATCGTATCAATTTATTCGACGTTCCAATCCTACCGGTGGTTCGTTGAAGACCTTCCCAAGTTTATGTTATATCTCTCTTAATCCTTGCTACGAGAATAAGTAGTGAGCCAAATCCGTTGATTGTCATCAATTTAATTGGTGAAGGATAAGCATAATGTAATTCTTATTCTTGTTTCATCGAAGTGAGTAATTCCTTATTCCGGAGGCTCATCAAATTCTCGGTTTCAATTGTTGTCATCTTCTCTTTTTCCCGGAGTTCCAAGTTCTCTCAATTATTTCATCGTGAAGCCCCATCTAAATCATTGCAAGGGTTCAACTGGTGTTTTCAACTTCTCCTTCATTCCGTTTTGATCATCCTTTCGTTACCGGAGTTCTTCATGGAGGTTCTACTTGATGGTTCATCAAGGATTTAAATCCTTCTCGAAGTGTTCATCAAGATTCTTTTCAGAGGAGCTCAAACATTCTGGAGTTCAATTCTCTCAACCGTATCATTCGAGGTGGTATTATGTCATTCTTGATAATTTGAGTTCAGGTCTCATGTTTCACAGGTTGTTAAGAATGAGATATTTTAAATCCATCAACCTCTTCGTTGGAGTTATCTTGGGTTATATTTCTCCTAAAGCCTTCCCTAAGGATTCTTGCTATCTATGGTGCTTATAAAGGACCCAAGATCTTCTTTATCCTCCCGGTGAAATATTTTCTCGTCTCCTTGTTCATTCCAATCCAATTATTTTCCCGTGAGTGGCAGGTTGTCACCCCAAAATTACGAGATGTTTTCCATAAGCCCACTTCAAGCTTATTCTTTTCGTTGTTGGTTTTCCAACAACTCCGTTCTAGCTGTTGTTGTAAGCGTGCTCCCTCGAGAAGATGGCTTATAATTTTTTTCCCATCGAAAGAGTCCATATAGCAGAAGATGGTCACCGGAGGGCCACCAGGGGGACCACGAGGTAGGGGGGCGCGCCCAGGGGGGTAGGGCGCGCCCCCCACCCTCGTGGGCAGGGTGTGGCCCCCCTGGTGAAGTTCTTGCGCTCAATGTTTTTTATATATTTGGAAAACATCATCCGTGAAGTTTCAGGACTTTTGGAGCTGTGCAGAATAGGTCTCTAATATTTGCTCCTTTTCCAGCCAGAATCCCATCTGCCGGCATTCTCCCTCTTTATGTAAACCTTGTAAAATAAGAGAGAATAGACATAAGTATTGTGACATAATGTGTAATAACAACCCATAATGCAATAAATATTGATATAAAAGCATGATGCAAAATGGACGTATCAAATTGCAAGGTTGTTTCCCCATGGACCTGCTTATCCTTGTCAGTTTGCAAGGTTGTTGTCGAGGATATCAAGAAGAAGAGTGGGGCTTCTTATGGTGCAATCGTACGAGAAATTATCGATCATCGTAATTCTTTTGTTACTTTTTTGGTTAGTCATGGGTTTAGAAGCTCGCATATCGAGAATCACAATTTAGCGAAACATACTCCCTCACTTGGGGTTGCCCTTCATCGGTTAGGCACCCCCGGTGATCTTACTTGTGTCCCTCTAAACGTTGTGACAGGTCGAATAAAAGCTTCGCGAGATTATCTAAAAGCACTAGGGAGTACCCCTTGCGGGGACCTCCAGGGGTCACTTTTGGTGCTCTTAATGCACGTCAAGTGTTGCGTCCAACCGCTACCACATGTCACATGCATGGTGCTCCCCTTGGATTTTTTATGTGCATTTTTGGGTTTTACATGGTTTTTCTGGCTTTTCGGTTTTCGTCTGGCTTCTCTAGGTTTTGAAGAAAAAACTCATGATTTTTTCGCGCACATATATTTTTTGTCCTTCTCGTGGAGGCACATATTTGCTTCCGTGACAGGCATAGTTATGCTTCTCGAAACGAAAAAAACATGTGCTTCCACGAGAAGCACACATTTCTTCTCGGATTTTTTTTGTGCTTCTACAAGAAGCACAAATTTCCTTCCATGATCTCGAAAGTGAAGAAAAAATATGTGGTTCCATGAGAACCACATATTTCCTTCTCGCGAAGGCACAAATTTGAGAAAAATAATATAAAAGACACCCTTACGGCTTTTCGGTTGCTCTTTTTGTCCCCATGAGAAGTCGAACAAACATTTTGAATAAAAAAATCTACTAAAAAGTGGAAAACTCCGAGGTTATGAGAAGTGGCGCATATGCAATGCGTCACCTGTCGGCATCTAAGAAGGTGGGGCTGACCTTTGCAAGGGCTAACCTATTTCATCCCTAGCGCCTTTAGCGCCAAGTAGCATACTAGCGCTCATGCGCGCGGCTAGATGGATTGTAGCCCAATAATGTCCTTCCATGGAAAGTTTAGCTTGCTCGTTCGCTCGGCTGACCGCCCATTCCATCTGCCAGCGTGGTCCCCTAAAAAAATCTGCTAGCATGGTTCCCTGAAAAAGTCTGCCGGCGTGAAAAGTTGACCACTGACCGGTGACAGTTTACCAAGACGTTGAGAGTGGAATTTTATTTAAAAAATTCAGAAATTAAGAAATTTAACGAATTCGAAAGGTCAGAAATCCAAAAATATGTTCATTAATTTGGAAAAAATTAAAGAATTTCAAAATTTTGCAAAAATAAATATAGGACATTGGTGACACGAGAGTGCCACAAAAGCTAAAAGGCAAGTTCTACAAGACGGCGGTTCGACCCGCAATGTTGTATGGCGCGGAGTGTTGGCCGACTAAAAGGCGACATGTTCAACAGTTAGGTGTGGCGGAGATGCGTATGTTGAGATGGATGTGTGGCCACACGAGGAAGGATCGAGTCCGGAATGATGATATACGAGATAGAGTTGGGGTAGCACCAATTGAGGAGAAGCTTGTCCAACATCGTTTGAGATGGTTTGGGCATATTCAGCGCAGGCCTCCAGAAGCTCCAGTGCATAGCGGACGGCTAAAGCGTGCGGAGAATGTCAAGAGAGGGCGGGGTCGACCGATTTTGACATGGGAGGAGTCCGTTAAGAGAGACCTGAAGGATTGGAGTATCGACAAAGAGCTAGCTATGGACAGGGATGCGTGGAAGCTTGCTATCCATGTGCCAGAGCCATGAGTTGGTTGCGAGATCTTATGGGTTTCACCTCTAGCCTACCCCAACTTGTTTGGGACTAAAGGCTTTGCTGTTGTTGTTGTTTTTGGTTTGAAAAATGTTAATGAAATGGGAAAAAGTTGATGAATTCAAAAAAGTTCTTGAATTTTAATAAAGTACACGAATTTGAAACAAAATCATGTATTTTAAAAAATCACAAAATAAAAACAATTCATAGATTTAAAAAGTTCATAAATTTGACTAAATTTCACAAATTGAAAAAACTAATAGTTTAAAAAACGAAATGAGAAAAATGTTCATGGATTATTTAAGTTATCAAATACTAAAAACATGTATTTGAGAATTGTTCCAGATTTTACAAAATTTCAATAAAACAAAAGTAAAAAAGTTTCACGAATTTGATAAGAAATTCAAAATTTTGATATTTTTGAAAATTTGAAGAAATAGAGTTAGCCAATGTGAAATAGAAAATTTCATGAGAAATTAAAAATAAAGAAATATAAAACAAGAAAAAGGCAAAAAGAGAAAAAGAGGAGGAAAAACAAAACAAAAGCCAGCCTAAAACAACACAGAAAAAGTGGCCCTAGAAAAAAAACTCCAGGAAACCGCACTACACCTTAGTGGGCCGGCCCGTCAGCCGTGGGAGGGGGGGGGGTGTGTGTGTGCCGATTTTGCATCTATTTTAGGATGCAATACATTCAAGTTGCATCGGACTGCAAGCAAGTGGTACAACATATTCATCAGCGAGCGGGTGAAGAATACAAAGCTATTGTTAAGGAAATCTTAGAGACATCGTCTACTTTTACTTCATATTATTTTTATTTTGAGTCTCGAGCAATTTAAAAGCTCATAGGCTAGCTAGGTGAGGCTGACCTACGTGTTGCTTATAGTGAGACATAGATGCGCCCTAACACCACTATACCCAATTGGTTACGTTGGATCCATCCACTTAAAACTAATCCGCGGTTCTTTCACCCAATGACATAATAACTCATCATCATCATCATCATCATCATCATCATCATAGCATAACAACTTATCATCATAATACATCATTGTCATATAACAACTCCTCCTCATCATAATTTTCGTCCATGCGACATCATATAACAACTTGGTCACTAGTTATAATAACAACTCCTCCTCATCATCATAGTACTCATAATCACTCCTCCTCCCTAGCATCACCATCAACTCTAACACATTGTAGCACATAATAAAAACTTCTCATCATCATCATAGTCATATATAATCAACACTAACTAATTGTTTTTAATACCTAGGACCAACTCCTCTCTCCTAGGTAAAATACCACAAAACAGATAAACCGGTCCATCTCCATAGCGGAGAATGGACATAAACCTATCTCCAACTTGTGGCTTGCGCACATTCATTTTGTGTCCAATTAGTTGCGTGTGCGCATTCATCACTTTGCTCCATTCTTTGATTTTGAGCCTTTCATCATTTGAAGAAATCGAGTATGCAGTATGGTAAGCCTTCGAAGGAGTTGGTCGTAAGCTAACCATATGCATATCACCTTCGGTAAATAGCATGTCAGGCACAACCTCCTTCGGGAGCCTCTATTGAAAAATGTAATAGTAACATATATAGTTAGCGATGTAGTTTACTTAAGAATAATGTATGCAATGAAGTTACCATAATTAACAAAATCTTACCAAGTTTTTGGCAATGAAGTTGCCACCAAGCAATTTATGAACTAGTGGCACGTATCTAGTATAATTTGGGTTGATAGAGTGATTGGTTTTAAAGGCCTCAAGATCTTCTATGAATGACAAGATAACCTTTCTCCTCGCAATTAAGTTCGAAGTCATAGCTGTAATATGTGATGTCTACAACCTTCCGAGTATTTCTTGAAGATAAGAAATAAACTGACAATTATAAATAAATAAGTTTAGTACCGACGAACACCAAATATTTTTAAATTAACAATATAAATTACTGAACTTAACAAATTAGTTTGACAAACTCACATCTAGGCAAAACTTGAGGCATATCCACATCCACCTAGATGTAGATATTATCATCATCATAATCTTCAGGACGAATATCAAATCTTATTTGCATTCCCTCCTCAAATCCATATGCCTTGCGGAGAGCTTCCCAATTAGAGCAACCGAAATGGGAGCGATTGACCGCATTGTACAGCTGAATCAAAAACTCATAACCATGTTTAGTTCTTAAGTGAGCCCTCCTCCTCTCCACATTCTCAAAGTCATCTAAACATAAACCAAACTTCTCCAATACATATGGTCTAGCATGGCATGGGATGTACTAATCGAATTGAATTTTTTTTTCCAGAAATTACACCTTGAACAAAAGAAGCACAAGTGATGATATTAATTACTATGAAATGCTTGTCGTTGCGTACCGTACAAACATCAAAGGTTTCTTCCAACTTTGTGGTGAAAAACCAATCATTTTGCAGGTGAGGAAACCTGTCGCACAAACCCCGGTCATCGTAGCAGTACCCGCACTCTGGGATCCCATCGTCATCAGACATCTCTTGTGTTCAAAATTCAAAGATTATAATTCGATGGCAAAACCCAAAATGGCGTTAAATGCTCTTTTCGGCATTTCCAACGCACTCGATATTTCCTATATTATAGCACAAGCCATGCGAAAATTCACGGAAAAATCCGGCATGACCTTTGCTAAAAAAGGACATATCGAGCGCCTGAAATTTGCCGGAACGAAAATTAATGAACACTCCGACAAAACATAGGCCACTGTGAGGTGTGTTCCCTGCAAACATAGGCCACTTGGGCAAGCACTAGTACTATAGAACATTGTCACAACTACTCATGTAGCTACTACTCTACTACAACTATCAAAACATCTACATCATCATCGACATGGGGATTTGGCTGGTCTCACCTCGAGGTCGGAGGGGGTCGGTGACGGGCACGACGGCGAGGATGATGCAGGGGCTCCTTGATTTCTACAAAAATAAAATATAAACAAAAACATTATTATCCTCATCTTAGGACTTAGTGAAACCCTAAAAGCTATCAACTAAACCTTACTATGCTGATTCAAAAGACCTACATTTACTAAAAAATTGTGAAACCTAGTTCTAACCCTAAAAATTTGTCACTATAGTTCTAGCCCTAACACCTATCCATCCATCCATCTATCTATATATCCATCAATATAACCATCCATCCATTTCAAATTCTACCAACTAAAAATTTCCATTACTAAAATTTCTAATCAAAAGACCTAAAATTTCCTATTCTATTCAAAACACCTAAAATAGTATAAAAATATTCTATTAAAAAACCCACATTCTACAATGTCTACATTCTAAAATCTACATTTAAATTACCTACATTCTACAAGAGCAGAGACAAGGGAGGGAGGGAGGAGGGGGAGGAAG
>NC_041382.1:611093319-611100604 GCF_002162155.2 Triticum dicoccoides | reverse complement strand
GGAGCTACCTCGGTGGCGGTGACGACGGGGGGGTGGGGAGGGGGGCGACGGCAACAGGATGGAGGAGGGAGGGGGGCGACGGCGGCAACAGCTGGCGGCAATGCGGTGGCGGCGGACGAGGGGGTGCGGGGGAGAGTGAGTGGAGTGGAGAGGGGATAGTGAGGGGCGGCCGGATGGAGAAGATAGCATGACTTTAGCAGTAGCGCGCTTTAGGGTAAAGCGCTACTGCTAAACGCCATAGCAGTAGTGCCCTTTCCTTTGGCCGTGATACTGCTATGTCTATAGTAGTAGCGCCATCTATGAAAACGCGCTACTACTAAGGCTAAGCATGTAAAACTAAACATCAAAAATACATTGGTCATCAGTAATCTTTTTGTGTATAGTTTGAATTGTCAATATGAGTCCTCATCGGTTTAGGAACCGAAGAAGACTCACATTGCGGCCACAAATCCTACACATAGAGTTCAATGAAGACCAAGTGGTTGTGATAGTTTGAGATGTAACATATTTAAGGTGTTAAACACCCTGTTCGCTGAGCGAGGTGTGACTAAACTTAGTTGCAAGGAGCGGACTAAACTTAGCAGTAGCGAGCTTTGGTGAAAAGCGCTACTGCTAAGCTCAATAGCAGTAGCGCGTTTACTAAACAGGCGCTACTGCTATAACTAGTTTGACGGCAAGGTCGTGGCAATTATAATAATAGCGTTGTTTACTACTGACGCGCTACTGCTATGTGTATATTAATAGCGCGTTTTGTTTATATGCGCTATTGCTAAGTAGCAGTAGCGTCTTATTTTAAACTGTACTGCTGGTAAGATTCTATGTATAAAATTTTCCCTAGTAGTGCACAGAAAGATCACGGCTATTTCCGTGGGCCTTTTACTTGAACTGATGGGGCAGGCTGGATCTTGGGTTTAACGGTTATTTGTTAATTTCTCTGCTTTGGGCCCCTTATTTTGTTTTCTTCTCTTCCTGACTTATGCCCTTTCACACGAAATCATGAAATAAGGAATACCCATTGCAAAAATCACTCACACCTTCTCAGGTTGCGATAAGTGGCGCGCTGCATGTAAGCGGAGTTTCCCTTTTTTTCTAGATCCGTTTATTCAAAACATTTTATTTCTTAAACCGTGCGTCCAAATCTCGAACCGTTTTCACCGTTGGATTTCTTGTGCCGAGATCTTCGAAACTAGATCCCATGTTGATATTTTTTTCATGAAAAAACCATACGAAAAAATGAATGAAAAAACCGAATCGGGAGCATGGATTTTTCCCTTTCAGAAAGAGGCACGCCCGTACCTCTCGCGGAAGCAAAACTGTGCCTCTCGCGGAACGGAAAAAAAAGAAAAAAACTCATTTTTTTTCCGTTTCCGAGGAGGCACGTCTGTGCCTCTCACAAAAGCACAACCATGCCTGATGTAGACTCGACTAGATGGCGAGTCGTTCGTCGGCCTGATCTTTCACGGTACTAGCAGCAACAACAAGAAATTCCGGTCGAGCAAAGATACAAGACCGTAATATCAAAAACTGGCGTCGAGCAGACGGAATCAACTCCACGCGTAGCAGCGACAAAATCCGTCACGGATCAGCAAAAGCAAACACGATATTTGGTATCCCAAGGCATGAGATGTTTTCTGACTATTATTCAACTCACGGCAAAACAAAACTTGACCTAGACCAGCGTCTTGTACATCGTGGTGGTCGTCGGTACAAACAACTTTAGCGTTGGTCATATCATCCTCTCCCCCTTGCATCAAAACCGTCCTCGGATTTGAGTTGACCTCTTGAGCAATATTTTCTTCACTCGATTGAATATCAACCACAGAAATTTCAGCAACTTGGGCCTTCTTCTTTTCTTGTTCTTCCTGCTCTTTTATAATCTCAAGATGTTCTTTCCTCCAAGAAATAAAACGCTCTCCGCCCATTGGCACGAGGTTGCACTTCTTACCCCTCTTGACCCTATATCTATGTGTTTTGCAATCATACGCGACATCATGCTCTCTGTACCATGGCTCTCCCAATAACAAGTGACATGAAATCATCGGTGCCGGAATCACGTCGCACAAAACCTCGCAAAAATAATTTTCCAACAAAAACGGTACCTTGGTTTGTTGCGTGACAGTGAGCTCTCCATGACCCCAACGGAAACAGTATGGTTGTGGACATGGTGTCATTGGTAGATTCAACTTCTCCACCATCTCGATGCTTGCGGCGTTGATCAAGTTCATGTGATCAATCGTCATGGCACATGATCTCTCTCTCACCACCACACGGGTGTGAAATAGCCCGGCCCAGCAGCCTTCCTCTTCCAACTGAAATCCATAGCTTAACTTACTAAATGATGATGCGCTCGTCATCTTCTCCATAATGTCGTGAACAACCTTGCTCTGAATACCACCTGATTTAGACTCGACTAGATGGCGAGTCGTTCGTCGGCCTGATCTTTCACGGTACTAGCAGCAACAACAAGAAATTCCGGTCGAGCAAAGATACAAGACCGTAATATCAAAAACTGGCGTCGAGCAGACGGAATCAACTCCACGCGTAGCAGCGACAAAATCCGTCACGGATCAGCAAAAGCAAACACGATATTTGGTATCCCAAGGCATGAGATGTTTTCTGACTATTATTCAACTCACGGCAAAACAGAACTTGACCTAGACCAGCGTCTTGTACATCGTGGTGGTCGTCGGTACAAACAACTTTAGCGTTGGTCATATCAATGCCTCTCGCGAAGCAAAACCGTGCCTTTTGCGAAAGAAAAAAAACAAAAAATATGTTTTTTTTCGTTTTCAAGAGGCACGGTTGTGACTCTCGCGGCACAAAAACCGTGTCTCTCGTGGAAGGAAAATAAATAGAAAACACATTTTTTTTCTTTTTTGAGAGGCATGGCCATGACTCTCGCGAAATCAAACCGTGCTTCTCGCGGAAGCAAAACCGTGACTCTCAGGGAAGGGAAAAAAATCCGTTTTTTCAGATTTTTTATCCAAAAGCTAAAGAAGACCTGTGAAAAATCAAAACATCGAAAAAAACAAAAAAGCCGTTTAAAAAGCTGAAAACGCGTGCGAAAAAAACAAATCTGAAGAGAGCGTCCAGAGCGCGACACGTGACGGATAGCTGAAAACGCGTTAAGTGACGCTGATCGTTGCGAGGCTTCCGAAGGGGCGCTCGTCAACTAATTGCTTCCCCTTCCACAGGACCGAGCACTACCATGTGCCTTCCATGATGAAATGCAAGTACAGTACAGCATTTCCGTGTACTTCGTGGGCACATTCGTGGCTTCGTGAACAGTGAGGTGGGTGCAAGTTCAACAGTTTAAGACCGACGCAAGATTCTGTTCCCTCTTTACGCCAAGAGGACAGAAGGACTCGTGGACGGATCAGACAGCTGCGTACAAAGTGGAACTGATGCCGTCGATTTGTTCCTTATTTTCTGTTACCCAGCTAGCATTTCAACCACACCCGACCGGGCTCAAACTTGGTGCTCAACTAGAGGTGCGAACACTGAGCACATCCGCTCATGTTACCTTGCTACGGAAAGAGACACCTTTCTTGTTTTTCCGGTGGAGAAAAGAGACACCTAATGCCAATAAAACGGTGCTCTCTCTGTGATGAACATCTTCAAAACGTGAACATACGATAGCCCCCATTGCGCATCCACAGTGCACTCACCAGCGGAGAGTGTATGGAGAAGCATATAGTGTATCATATCCTCGCGTCACACCTACAATATATGTACACTTATATTATACATAACACACATTATAAAAATGAAATATGTGCTTTTGAATCAGAAAATAGTGGTAACAAAAGACATAAAGAAGTCACATTGCTTATTCCTGATTGATCTAGCTAGTTGAAGACAATTGCCTTGTTGGACGACTGATTGTGGATTGGAACAGAAGTTTGTTATATACAGAAATTCGTGCTTACTGATTTCACATACGAGGAATGGAACTTGATGTAATCCATTGGAAACTCTCTTTGAGAAACGTTATCACTTATATACGAGGAATGGAACAGGAGTCTTTCCTTACTTCCTTACACAAAACTGTTATGTTGTTATGCTGCTCATGCAATTAAAAATTAGAATAGAAGAAAAATGTCCGAATTGGCATCTTGGGGTGAAACCTGATAAACCACAAGTAATTTCATACGGCTAAAAGAAGTTCATATGTTGTGCTGAGATATTCTTCTCATTTGTTTGCAAAATTGGTGTCTTGTTTGAGAAATCCCGTTATATTGAACTAAGTGATAAAATAGCAAACCAAAAATATACACTTTTACTTGGTTGGAACTCATTTCTAGAATTTATGCTAACATAGGAAACCAATCAAAAGGTGCTTAAAATAATTGTGATGAAACCATGGAATCTTGTTCGATACCGTTTTTTTTTTACTAATTCTACTATAACTTTTTGAAGCCATTCAATTATAACTAATAACAAAGGAAGAGAAAACAAATAAAGACATTGCAGTGATAAATACAACATAAGTGGCACCTAATTTAAATTAGTACAATTGAAGCGTTAACCTTCATCTACTGTATGAACAATTTGCTATCCACCTACTAATTAAGTAATAACCATCGTGATACAAAACGAGGGCATGACAATTGGTGAACTAGATGTTGTTCTCTTTGTTTTCAATCATGCAATCACAACTATTTCCCCGAAAAATTAAGATTACCCCTCTGTCCGTCCGTCCGTGTATCAGTTGATGCACACAACTGTTTCTTCACAAAGATGACATGCCATTACAGAAGAGCTAGAGCCTAAAGCTACAGAAAAGAAGGTACACCTGTCGCCGATTCTTTTGGTAACAGGTCATCCATATTGGTAAGATAATTTAGTTCAGCATTTATACATGACACGCTAAATGCACACTAGTTTTTTTCTACTATTACTAACTTGATTCCAAGGGAAAAAGTTGTCGGATCGTAAAAACAAGGATTAGTGGGGAGAGAATCAAAAATGTTTATAGGAGTACGTAGGAGTATATATGTACCATTATATATAGCAGAGAGAATGACCAACCTGCTATATATAGTTTGCCTAGCTAGCCATAGCTACTGCGATTAACTTTGTTTTGAGGTGTAAAAGTACCCCAGGAGACAATAGATTTTCCCTATAGGCTATAGCTCTGCCTTGTTTTAGTAATCCCTCACGGTCATAGCATTTGCCCGATCGATGCGACTCCATCGCCAAATGCAAACAACAAAGCTTGTGCGGGAGGGGCGTATCTTGCTTTCCACTTTTGGTCCCCGCTCGCTCGACGAGCTTTGCTTTGCTTGGAGTATAAACATACTACCTCCAAATACACCTGGCCTTTGGGTTTTATATACAGTAGTAAACAAAACTAGCAGATCGAGCCTTCTAGACCGCAAAGTAGAGAAAGGGACCGGCCGTGTACACGACACCATCACTCATGCCATCATGATGGATGCTTCATTTCACCGCACACGGATTAACATAACCCTTGCAGCCACATCACGGGAGGGATTTACTAATGGGCGCAGCGAATGGGGCGCGGCCTCCATGCCCGCGCAGGCGACATGCAAACAGACAGGTGGAGGGAGCTAGACGAAGCAACCCCGGCCGTGTCTCCCGGCCGTGGCATGTACTGCAAGATATATTAGCTCTAGGGATAGTTAACCATTAACGTGCCCGTCGCCGGTCGATCTGGGTTCTTCTTCCTGCTCTTTCCGGTGGGCGGGATGGGCTTTACGCGCGGGGTGGCGATTAAACAAGGCGGTGGTCCTGGAGCTGGAGGGGGAGCTGGTGCGCGCGGGTGACACCTGTCGCCGGCGTGGTGCGGCAAAGTCACCGCACCCAGCGCGCGGAGACGGCGATGCGCGCATAAAATAACGCGCGGCTGAGGCCGATCGCGCTCGCTCGCTCGCCCGTACGTACGTCTACGTGCTTGCCCGAAATAGCAGCCACATTATTTTACGGGCGCGCGCGCTGTCTTCTTCCGGGCCGCGGGAACCCCGATCGGTCTAAAGAGGAAGACGAAAGCCGGGCGGGGTGTCGGCGCGGGATTGGCCCGGCCGTCGCCATCGCCGCACCCACCACTAATTGGTGGCAGCGACAGCGGCTACCGATCGAGCATGACCTTAGCTTATTAGCTTAGAGCATTGTTAATATTGCGCGGTGATGCGTCCTGCTGAGCTTGCTGATGTGCGCGCGTGATGCTCTGGAGCAGAGGTGGCCTATTGGCTCGGGCCGTTTGGTGATTAGGTGAGAGCGCCGTGAGAGCTAGGCATGGGAGAGGGCACATTGTTGCCACGAGCGCTAGCTTAGGGGCGATCTACGGGAAAGACCGAAAGAGAAGGTGTACGTGGAGGGCATGGCCGGGGACCGTACGTAGAAAACACTACTTAAATCGCAAGGGGAGATCTAACGATCTACTGCTGCTGATGCTGCTTTGGGGTTAGTATTATTCTTTGCTGAATGTCACGACGGGGAGGTCTCTCGAAGGGGTAAGGGAGAATAAGGAATTGGATATTGGTTTTTGATTCCGGCCTCTTGTTACGTGCGTGTGTGGTGTGTGGTGTTCCCATGTTGCCCTCCGGTAGCAATGGAGCAGGCCGGGGTAGATCGGTGGAACTGAAGCTCCGGTTTCCCGGGGAATCTTGTGCTGTGGACACCTGCGCTCGATCGAGGGGTTCTTTCGGTCGTTTTGTCCCCGGCATCCCAGCCGACCGGTAACTTTCCGCCAAATTATTTCATGCCTCCTTCGTCCCATCACAATGGTTCCTGGAGCTGCCGCCCGCTGGTTTCACCTTAATCTACCCACACGGTGAGAGTTGAGGTGGGGGGTCCTAGCCGTTAGGCGTTAGGTCAAGATGGGCGAGCAGTGAAAAAAACATATCACTGTTGTGAAACTTCTTTTTTTTGTTGTTGCAGGAAATCACTGTTGTGAAACTGACTGTCGGAAATCAATTGATATTGTGTCGTGTGAGCTAGCGTGAAACATACCCAATTCATCTTATCAATAAAAGTCAGGGCTGAAGCACAAGAAAGAGGATTATTTGGTTACCTTGTTTCCCTCGCCTAGGACAGTAGAAGGATCTATGGCCGAAGGTGCACAAACGAAGCGGGTCGCCTCTTTTCTGCAGATCTCTGCAAGATGACCCTTCTCCCTGCAACTATAGCACATAACATTTTTCCCATGCTTGTGCGGTGAGGAGGACGAAGCCTTGAGAAGCTTTTCCACCATTTTTAAGTCCAACGAAAGGTAACACTCTAAATTACTCCCCCGCAAAACACACACACTCTATACTACATG
>NC_041382.1:611089866-611093094 GCF_002162155.2 Triticum dicoccoides | reverse complement strand
AACGGACCGGTCATTGACCAGTCAAAAAAACCCGACCCAGAAGGATGCCTCATACCGGCCCCAAAATGGAGGAGGCAACGGTCATTTTCTTGACCGTCCGCCGCTCCTGATAGGAGTGTGCCCGACCGATGTTGGTGTCTATCTAGCGTGAATCCATTGCGTCAGGGCAACTTGCGCTCGGATCCGCCGGTGGTGGAAGCTCGAGGTCCGTCTGTCGTGCCATCT
The DNA here is from genome assembly GCF_002162155.2 of Triticum dicoccoides. Lineage (NCBI taxonomy): Eukaryota > Viridiplantae > Streptophyta > Magnoliopsida > Poales > Poaceae > Triticum > Triticum dicoccoides. The sequence goes on along the minus strand of NC_041382.1, from coordinate 611,092,869 downwards.
CCGTCCGCTGGCTTATGAGTGCTACAGGGACCGTTGTGCCCGCCGTAACAAGCAAAGATTGACGGAGCGCAAGGCCTACCTCGCTGTCATGAAGGAAATATGCCCTAGAGGCAATAATAATGTTATTATTTTATTTCCTTATATCATGATAAATGTTTATTATTCATGCTAGAATTGTGTTATCCGGAAACATAATACTTGTGTGAATACATAGACAAACTAAACGTCACTAGTATGCCTCTACTTGACTAGCTCGTTAATCAAAGATGGTTATGTTTCCTAACCATAGACATATGTTGTCATTTGATTAACGGGATCACATTATTAGGCGAATGATGTGATTGACATGACCCATTCCATTAGCTTAGCACCCGATCGTTTAGTATATTGCTATTGCTTTCTTCATGACTTATACATGTTCCTATGACTATGAGATTATGCAACTCCCGTTTGCCGGAGGAACACTTTGTGTGCTACCAAACGTCACAACGTAACTGGGTGATTATAAAGGATCTCTACAGGTGTCTCCAAAGGTAAATGTTGGGTTGGCGTATTTCGAGATTAGGATTTGTCACTCCGATTGTCGGAGAGGTATCTCTGGGCCCTCTCGGTAATGCACATCACATAAGCCTTGCAAGCATTGCAACTAATGAGTTAGTTGCGAGATGATGTATTACGAAACGAGTAAAGAGACTTGCCGGTAACGAGATTGAACTAGGTATTGAGATACCGACGATCGAATCTCGGGCAAGTAACATACCGATGACAAAGGGAACAACGTATGTTGTTATGCGGTATGACCGATAAAGATCTTCGTAGAATATGTGGGAACCAATATGAGTATCCAGGTTCCGCTATTGGTTATTGACCGGAGACATGTCTCGGTCATGTCTACATTGTTCTCGAACCCGTAGGGTCCGCACGCTTAAGGTTTCGATGACAATTATATTATGAGTTTATGAGTTTTGATGTACTGAAGTTAGTTCGGAGTCCCGGATGTGATCACGGACATGACGAGGAGTCTCGAAATGGTCGAGACATAAAGATTGATATATTGGACGGCTATATTCGGACACCGGAAGTGTTCCGGGTGATTTCGGAGAAAACCGGAGTGCCGGAGGGTTACCGGAACCCCCCCGGGAGAAGTAATGGGCCTTATGGGCCCTAGTGGAGAGAGAGAGGGGCGGCCAGGGTGGGCCGCGCGCCCCCTCCCCCTCTGGTCCGAATTGGACTAGGAGAGGGGGGCGGCGCCCCCCTTTCCTTCTCCCTCTCCCCCTTCCTTTCCCCCTCCTAGTAGGAGTAGGAAAGAGGGGAGTCCTACTCCTACTAGGAGGAGGACTCCTCCTCCTTGGCGCGCCCTAGGGCCGGCCGGCCTCCTCCCCTTGCTCCTTTATATACGGAGGCAGGGGCACCCCTAGACACACAAGTTGATCTACGTGATCGTTTTCTTAGCCATGTGCGGTGCCCCCTTCCACCATACTCCTCGATAATATTGTACCGGTGCTTAGGCGAAGCCCTGCGACGGTAGAACATCAAGATCGTCACCACGCCGTCGTGCTGACGGAACTCTTCCCCGACACTTTGTTGGATCGGAGTCCGGGGATCGTCATCGAGCTGAACGTGTGCTAAAACTCGGAGGTGCCGTAGTTTCGGTGCTTGATCGGTCGGGCCGTGAAGACGTACGACTACATCAACCGCGTTGTCATAACGCTTCCACTGTCGGTCTGCAAGGGTACGTAGATCACACTCTCCCCTCTCGTTGCTATGCATCACCATGATCTTGCGTGTGCGTAGGATTTTTTTTGAAATTACTACGTTCCCCAACATGTCGATGTGGCACGCACTGCCGCAGAAGAGGAGGAACACGCGTGCCCTCGCCTGAGAGCAAGCCCGGGCGGTCCATGCCATGGCCGGGCTGCCACCCCCCCACCCCCAAGAGGAGGAGGAGAGGAAATTGACGGGCGGACATCTCCGGCGAGGAGGAGATCTGGCTTAATCTATATTGCGTCTTCGAGCACTACTTCCGCGACAAAGGCGTCTAGGGCGCTAGCAAGGGCAATCGTGGATGATCATTGTCCATAGCTTAGTATGTATGTAGACATGCCAAATTTTTGTAGTCCGATGGCATCCCTTGATGTACGGCTGTATTGGAAGTTTACGGTGCTTGTGTAATATCAATATTCGAGGTGTGACTGATCACTGTCCACGGACGCGTCCACAGACACTTGAGGGACCAGATTTGGTGTATCCGGCTATAGATGCTCTAAGGGCTAGATATCGCTGGAAGTATCACCTCTAGCCACCCCACCCCCTATCTTCATGTCGAGTAAGCTAGCGAGGTTGGGTTGCTCCTTGTTGGAGATGACCGTGTTCCGTTGCTTACAACTCTACGAGGCCGTGAGCATAAGCAACTTCCTCGCGGTAGTATGAGATAATGAGTGGCATGGTGCTACCACTCTACAAAGTCCTCTTCAACTACAGGCATCCGGGAGGAAGAACAAACCCGCAAGAGCACCTCATGTTACAAGGTACACAACAAACGGCATCCGATGAGGGGGTGACAAATGGCCTCCTCATATTGATCACATAGCACATATCTAATGGTGTAAGCAAAACATCTTGCACCATCAAGAAGAGCACGTCACGGATCACCAACCAAACATGATATATTGCCTCGAAGAAGGGGTTGACGGTCCCTTTAATGTATGTGATCCGAGGCCTATACAAGAGCATCTACTACACCATGCGGCGATTTTGAGTGCGCCTTGAAGCTAGCATGAGTAGTTCAAGATCAATTTTCTAAAATAATCATGTCATCCAGCCACTAGTCCTTATAGAAGAGAGCATATGTTTCGACACCAACAACCATTTTGGTGAATTCTGTAAACATACTATGCTCGTCCCTCAAGAAGTACATGTCAATCCTGTTCAAGGACGGAGTGGGTCGGTAGCCAACACACCTAAAGGGTGGCCGTCCGTACGGGTGAGGTCCAAGATGTCAAA
>NC_041382.1:611082610-611089482 GCF_002162155.2 Triticum dicoccoides | reverse complement strand
ATTAAACCCAAGGGACACGGAAATGCTTGCCTCAAGCGGTGACTCAGACTGTCTAAAGGAATCTCACTAGCTATCCCCCGCTTAGTTTTAGTTCATAGTGTATCGTACCACGAATATAGTGATCTTGTAACTTAGATATATCTCTTGTTCATGCAGTGACAGTTCCACGGCGCCGCACAGGGCCCCCGTTGGTGCCTATATGGAATACGTGGGCAACTTTCTGTGTTAGTAACTTCAACTACCTCACCCTCCAGAGCGGGTGTTGAGCGATGAATCGTCTGGCCCACAAGGGGCTTCCCCATGATGGTCATTGCATCCTCTGCGACCAGGAGATCGCGAATATGCAATGCATCCTCTTGGGCAGCTCCTTCTCTCAGCAGGTGTCACATGAGATCCTTTCCTGGTGTCGCACTACAACTGATATTCCCCATCCAGAGTTGTTTTCCTAGAATGGTGGGTGGTTTGTTGCAACCATACCCCCTTCCATGCGTAACAAGATCTCCTCACTTCTCGTGTTGACTGCTTGGTGGCCCTGGAAGCAACGAAATAGATGTGTCTTCGATGGCTTGAGACCATCCATTACGCAACTTGTCCAAACAATCCAGGAGGAGGGCTTTGGGCTAGGACTGGAGCTAGAGGCTCAACTATTGTTTCTTGAAACATAGTCCTTGTATCTGTAGAGCTGAGCACCCCCTTTTCTTGTACTACTTATGCACTTGCAACCATGTTGGCTCATGTACGTGGTTTTGCAAATTGCACCTTGTAATCGCTTCACTCTCTTTCTATCGGTGAAACGATAGGCAATCTTGTATACTCCCTCCGTCAGTGAAGAGTGTACATATGGCCTTAAATTTTGTCCACAAAAGAGTGCACTTCTATCTTCCCAATGCACTTTAAAGTAGAAAAAATGCTTCTCTCTCATCACACGGTAATCAAGACCAATAGCATTCTACATATGGTTTTCTTAATTTCTACATACACTTAGCTCATTGAGGGTTTGGTAATTAAAGAGGAGAGAGATGGTGGCTTGCACCTTTCTAATGCACTTTTTACTTCACTTGATAATTTGTCTTAAAATTTCTAGATGTACACTTGTCACCGGACGAAGGGAGTCGTGAAAAAAGCAGCGATAGTGGAACACAGTCGATCGAGTCGTAGACACCTCTTGAACTATATCACAACAACGAGTACGTGTGGGAATATGAGTAGTTAGAGCGTCTACAGTCGGACCCCTCAAAACTCCTCTTATAAGTCCAGGCGGATGGCCCTGTCAGTGACCGGTCATGAAAATACGACCCAACCACCCCCACAAATTAGCCCTATATGTCCGGGCTATCCGACACCCTTCAACCCTAGCCTGTATCCAGGGAGGAATTGAGGAGGTTGAGGCGCACCCTGACAAGTCTGCCACGTTGGATCTAAGAGATCGGGCCCACACCAAATCCCTCCAAACTGTTCCCAACCTAGGCTGATATCTCCTCTTCCTCTCCTCTCTTTTGCCTCATCGGCTCGGACCTCCCCTAGTGTCGCTGCCGTCCCGAGTCCACAATGCCACCACCACCAGTAGAAAACCCCTCCCCACTATTATCGCTGCTAATGACACGGTCACTGGGCCGGATGATGCCGAGGTACACCTTGCTCCTCTAGTCATACATGTTGTCCTCTATGTGTTCGACAAAATTTGTGAGCTATATTTTTATTATTTTAGCCAAAACGGCGGATTCATAAGATGAGGAGCTTCACAACAATTAGCTTGATGGTTTCTTTCATAAAGGGTTCGTCGATTCCTCGGATTCGTAGGATGCAGAGGTCATGATGATGATGATGAGCATCCATGAGGAAATGAAGAAGGAAGTGGAGCATATATTTGAACTTCAAGGGTTCGGTCAAGGGAAGGAGAATTGTACAAGGGATAGGATTGTTGGCGGATGGCTGGTTTACAAGGACTACTTTCTGAAGGAAATATGGCCTAGTGGCAATAATAAAGTTATTATTTATTTCCTTATATCATGATAAATGTTTATTATTCATGCTAGAATTGTATTAACCGGAAACATAATAAATATGTGAATACATAGACAAACAGAGTGTCACTAGTATGCCTCTACTTGACTAGTTCGTTAATCAAAGATGGTTATGTTTCCTAACCATAAACAAGGAGTTGTTATTTGATTAACGGGATCACATCATTAAGTGAATGATCTGATTGACATGACCCATTCCATTAGCTTAGCACCCGATCGTTTAGTATGTTGCTATTGCTTTTTTCATGACTTATACATGTTCCTATAACTATGAGATTATGCAACTCCCGTTTACCAGAGGAACACTTTGGGTGCTACCAAATGTCACAACGTAACTGGGTGATTATAAAGGAGTACTACAGGTGTCTCCAAAGGTACATGTTGGGTTGGCGTATTTCGAGATTAGGTTTTGTCACTCCGATTGTCGGAGAGGTATCTCTGGGCCCTCTCGGTAATGCACATCACATAAGCCTTGCAAGCATTACAACTAATAAGTTAGTTGTGAGATGATGTATTACATAACGAGTAAAGAGACTTGCCGGTAACGAGATTGAACTAGGTATTGGATACCGACGATCGAATCTCGGGCAAGTAACATACCGATGACAAAGGGAACAACGTATGTTGTTATGCGGTCTGACCGATAAAGATCTTCGTAGAATATGTAGGAACCAATATGGGCATCCAGGTCCCGCTATTGGTTATTGACCAGAGATTTGTCCCAGTCATGTCTACATTGTTCTCGAACCGTAGGGTCCGCACGCTTAACGTTACGATGACAGTTATTATGAGTTTATGCATTTTGATGTACCAAAGTTAGTTCGGAGTTCCGGATGTGATCACGGACATGACGAGGAGTCTCGAAATGGTCGAGACATAAAGATTGATATATTAGACGACTATATTCGAAATGGTCGAGACATAAAGATTCATAATGTTGAAGCCAAAAGATGCAAAGTTGACAATGATGGTGCAACTTATTTGTGGCATTGCCGTTTAGGTCATACCGGTGTAAAGCGCATGAAGAAACTCCATACTGATGGACTTTTGGAACCACTTAATTATGAATCACTTGGTACTTGCGAACCGTGCCTCTTGGGTAAGATGACCAAAACGTCGTTCTCCGGTACTATGGAGAGAGCAACAGATTTGTTGGAAATCATACATACAGATGTATGTGGTCCGATGAATATTGAAGCTCGTGGCGGATATCGTTATTTTCTCACCTTCACAGATGATTTAAGCAGATATGGGTATATCTACTTAATGAAACATAAGTCTGAAACGTTTGAAAAGTTCAAAGAATTTCAGAGTGAAGTTGAAAATCATCATAACAAGAAAATAAAGTTTCTACGATCTGATCGTGGAGGAGAATATTTGAGTTATGAGTTTGGTGCACATTTGAAAAATTGTGGAATAGTTTCGCAACTCACGCCACCCGGAACACCACAGCGTAATGGTGTGTCTGAACGTCGTAATCATACTTTACTAGATATGGTGCGATCTATGATGTCTCTTACTGATTTACCGCTATCGTTTTGGGGATACGCTCTAGAGACGGCCGCATTCACGTTAAATAGGGCACCATCAAAATCTGTTGAGACGACACCTTATGAACTGTGGTTTGGCAAGAAACCAAAGTTGTCGTTTCTGAAAGTTTGGGGCTGCAATGCTTATGTGAAAAAGCTTCAACCTGATAAGCTCGAACCCAAATCGGAGAAATGTGTCTTCATAGGATATCCAAAGGAGACTATTGGATACACCTTCTATCACAGATCCGAAGGCAAGACTTTTGTTGCTAAATTCGGAAACTTTCTGGACAAGGAGTTTCTCTCGAAAGAAGTGAGTGGGAGAAAAGTAGAACTTGACGAGGTAACTGTACCTGCTCCCTTTTTGGAAAGTAGTACATCACAGAAAACTGTTTCTGTGACACCTACACTAGTTAGTGAGGAAGCTAATGATAATGATCATGAAACTTCAGAACAAGATACTACTGAACCTCGTAGATCAACCAGAGTAAGATCCGCGCCAGAGTGGTACGGTAATCCCGTTCTGGAAGTCATGCTACTAGATCATGATGAACCTACGAACTATGAAGAAGCGATGGTGAGCCCAGATTCCGCAAAGTGGCTTGAAGCCATGAAATCTGAGATGGGATCCATGTATGAGAACAAAGTATGGACTTTGGTTGACTTGCCCGATGATCGGCAAGCAATTGAGAATAAATGGATCTTCAAGAAGAAGACTGACGCTGACGGTAATATTACTGTCTACAAAGCTCGACTTGTCGCAAAAGGTTTTCGGCAAGTTCAAGGGATTGACTACGATGAGACCTTCTCACCCGTAGCGATGCTTAAGTCTGTCCGAATCATGTTAGCAATTGCTGCATTTTATGATTATGAAATTTGGCAGATGGATGTCAAAACTGCATTCCTGAATGGATTTCTGGAAGAAGAGTTGTATATGATGCAACCAGAAGGTTTTGTCGATCCAAAGGGAGCTAACAAAGTGTGCAAGCTCCAGCAATCCATTTATGGACTGGTGCAAGCCTCTCGGAGTTGGAATAAACGTTTTGATAGTGTGATCAAAGCATTTGGTTTTATACAGACTTTTGGAGAAGCCTGTATTTACAAGAAAGTGAGTGGGAGCTCTGTAGCATTTCTGATATTATATGTGGATGACATATTACTAATTGGAAATGATGTAGAATTTCTGGATAGCATAAAGGGATACTTGAATAAGAGTTTTTCAATGAAAGACCTCGGTGAAGCTGCTTACATATTAGGCATTAAGATCTATAGAGATAGATCAAGACGCTTAACTGGACTTTCACAAAGCACATACCTTGACAAAGTTTTGAAAAAGTTCAAAATGGATCAAGCAAAGAAAGGGTTCTTGCCTGTGTTACAAGGTGTGAAGTTGAGTAAGACTCAATGCCCGACCACTGCAGAAGATAGAGAGAACATGAAAGATGTTCCCTATGCTTCAGCCATAGGCTCTATCATGTATGCAATGCTGTGTACCAGACCTGATGTGTGCCTTGCTATAAGTCTAGCACGGAGGTACCAAAGTAATCCAGGAGTGGATCACTGGACAGCGGTCAAGAACATCCTGAAGTACCTGAAAAGGACTAAGGATATGTTTCTCGTATATGGAGGTGACAAAGAGCTCATCGTAAAAGGTTATGTTGATGCAAGCTTTGACACTGATCCGGACGATTCTAAATCGCAAACCGGATACGTGTTTACATTAAACGGTGGAGCTGTCAGTTGGTGCGGTTCTAAACAAAGCGTTGTAGCGGGATCTACATGTGAAGCGGAGTACATAGCTGCTTCAGAAGCAGCAAATGAAGGAGTCTGGATGAAGGAGTTCATATCCGATCTAGGTGTCATACCTAATGCATCGGGTCCAATGAATTTTTTTTGTGATAATACTGGTGCAATTGCCTTGGCAAAGGAATCCAGATTTCACAAGAGAACCAAACACATCAAGAGACGCTTCAATTCCATCCGGGATCTAGTCCAGGTGGGAGACATAGAGATTTGCAAGATACATACGGATCTGAATGTTGCAGACCTGTTGACTAAGCCTCTTCCACGAGCAAAACATGATCAGCACCAAGGCTCCATGGGTGTGAGAATCATTACTGTGTGATCTAGATTATTGACTCTAGTGCAAGTGGGAGACTGAAGGAAATATGCCCTAGAGGCAATAATAAAGTTATTATTTATTTCCTTATATCATGATAATTGTTTATTATTCATGCTAGAATTGTATTAACCGGAAACATAATACATGTGTGAATACATAGACAAACAGAGTGTCACTAGTATGCCTCTACTTGACTAGCTCGTTAATCAAAGATGGTTATGTTTCCTAACCATAAACAAGGAGTTGTTATTTGATTAACGGGATCACATCATTAAGTGAATGATCTGATTGACATGACCCATTCCATTAGCTTAGCACCCGATCGTTTAGTATGTTGCTATTGCTTTCTTCATGACTTATACATGTTCCTATAAGAGATTATGCAACTCCCGTTTACCGGAGGAACACTTTGGGTGCTACCAAACGTCACAACGTAACTGGGTGATTATAAAGGAGTACTACAGGTGTCTCCAAAGGTACATGTTGGGTTGGCGTATTTCGAGATTAGGTTTTGTCACTCCGATTGTCGGAGAGGTATCTCTGGGCCCTCTCTGTAATGCACATCACATAAGCCTTGCAAGCATCACAACTAATAAGTTAGTTGTGAGATGATGTATTACGGAACGAGTAAAGAGACTTGCCGGTAACGAGATTGAACTAGGTATTGGATACCGACGATCGAATCTCGGGCAAGTAACATACCGATGACAAAGGGAACAACGTATGTTGTTATGCGGTCTGACCGATAAAGATCTTCGTAGAATATGTAGGAACCAATATGGGCATCCAGGTCCCGCTATTGGTTATTGACCGGAGATTTGTCTCAGTCATGTCTACATTGTTCTCGAATCGTAGGGTCCGCACGCTTAACGTTACGATGACAGTTATTATGAGTTTATGCATTTTGATGTACCGAAGTTAGTTCGGAGTCCCGGATGTGATCACAGACATGACGAGGAGTCTCGAAATGGTCGAGACATAAATATTGATATATTGGACGACTATATTCGGACACCGGAAGGGTTCCGGGGTAGTTTCGGATAAAACCGGAGCACCGGGGGGTTACCGGAACCCCCCGGGGGGTTAATGGGCCTTATGGGCCTAATGTGGAGAAGAGGAAGGGGCTGCCAGGGCAGGCCGCGCCCCCCCTCTCCCCCTAGTCCGAATTGGACAAGGAGGGGGGCGGCGCCCCCCCCC
>NC_041382.1:611080378-611082107 GCF_002162155.2 Triticum dicoccoides | reverse complement strand
TACGGAGGCAGGGGGCACCCTAGAACACACAAGTTGATCTTCGTGATCATTCCTTAGCCGTGTGCGGTGCCCCCTTCCACCATATTCCACCTCGGTCATATCGTTGTAGTGCTTAGGCGAAGCCCTGCGTCGGTAGAACATCATCATTGTCACCACGCCGTTGTGCTGACGAAACTCATCCCCGAAGCTTTGCTGGATCGGAGCCCGGGGAGCGTCATCGAGCTGTACGTGTGCCAAGAACTCGGAGGTGCCGGAGTAACGGTGCTTGGATCGGTCGGATCGGAAGACGTACGACTACTTCCTCTACGTTGCGTCAACGCTTCCGTTGCGGTCTACAAGGGTACGTAGACAACACTCTCCCCTCTCGTTGCTATGCATCACCATGATCTTGCGTGTGCGTAGGAAATTTTTTGAAATTACCGCGTTCCCCAACACTTTCAACCCTAACCAAAGTTTCATGATGGGTTTTTAGGCATGGCTTCTGAATGGGCAAACCCTTGTTCTTGCGTGTGGTGGAGGGCGTGGAGGCATATGATCCCTACTTTAGTCTTTGAAAGGATTGTCGCGAGCAACTGTCGTTCCCTCCTTTGCAGAAATGCACGACTACTCTGAGGATGCTTCATTAGGTACCACCGTAGATGTCGTTGGTGAGATGGTCCAGATGAGGGAGAGCACATGTCTTGATGTCACTGTCAAGTTTGCCCGAGCCGTGGTAAAGGTGTTTGGAGCAGAGTACTTGAGAGAACCAACTGTCAAAGATACAGAGAGGTTGATGGAAATTGGAGCTACAAAAGGTTTTCCAGGTATGGTAGTTCAGTTGATTACATACATTGGTAATAGAAGAACCGCCCCAAAGTTTTGCGCGGGATGTAACAAGCTCACACCAAAGAGACCACCATCATACTCGAAGCAGTGGCATCAAGGCGCTTCTGGATTTTGTCATGCTTTCTTTGGCATGTCTGGTTCTCACAACGACATTAATGTGCTCCAGGGATCTCCGGTGTTCAAGAGACTTTGTGATGGGGATGCTCCGCCATACAACTATACTACACAACTACTACATGGGATACTACCTTGTCAATGGTATCTATCCTCAATGGGCTACTTGTCAAGACCATATATATCCGATCCCCATGGCAACAAACAATGCCACTTTGTAACAATGTAAGAAGCGGCTAGGATGGATGTGGAAAGAGCATTCAGAGTGCTCCAAGCTTGTTGGGGTACTGTTCGTGGAGTTGCAATGATGTGAGAATCCGAGACATGGTGGCACTGATGACATGTTGTTCATTTTGCACAACATGATTGTATGATGAGGGTGAAGCCCGAAGTAAAAGACCACCTCCTGGAACAAAATGCCGAGCATATTGTGAACTTTCTAGAAATGCTTTGCAATCTTCGAGATCAGAACATGCACATGCAACTACTCGATGTTCTTGTGGAGCATACATGGACCCACAATGACACCAAGGAATTTAATAATTGAATTGTGCACTCGGAATAATATTTATGTTTGAACTATTTATTTTTTGTTAGATTTTTTTATTTGTGTATGATCTGCGTGCATGCGTTTGTATGAATTTAAGAATTTAAAAGTGAGACTGATTGCAAGGAGGATAACTGAAGGGTCGCCTAACGTTGTTCGAAGTCGTGTCCGGGCACATCCGTGGACGCTTAGGGACCGAATTTGGCAGTCTGACTGTAGATGCTTCCTAGTTCTCTATTTTTT